>NC_143570.1:83627500-83778181 GCF_054136105.1 Typopeltis vanoorti
AGTTTTCAAAGGCACAATTAAATCACTAAGTATGAAAATTAATCATTTAGAATTATTTGTCTTTGAGCAACACCGGAAGTAAAAATCGAAATCTCTCATAGCCTTTTGCCACTTTTTTTATTACATTATCATGGGTGGGTCATTTGTAATTACTGATTCATGGGATTTTAATCTTCAAGCAGTTTAGTCTACAAACCCTGTTACTGGGATTTTTCTTTTCTTATAGAGGTTAGGAACCGTATCACTTTCGCAAAACTTGTATTTTTGAAATTTATAAAATAATTATTGGTAGAAATCATGTCTTTGATCATGTCATTATTTTCATTTTATCAGGAGTAAAACAAGTTTTAATTTTTACAATGAACGTGCATTATGTAAAGAAAATACAGGGAAAAAAACCCGAAAACCATGCTGGAGTGTAACATCCAGCAAATACCATACATAATATAGTATTGCCTATCTTTGCGGAATAAAATACAGAATAAAATATGAATGTATATACATAAAAGCATTCTCTTTCATAAAAGATATATATCAAATCATACCAGTTACTTATCAACCACAATAATATTTCTAAATGTTTCATATCTTCTTTAATATGTCGAATATTCGACATTGTAAACATTTTTGCAATGTACTTAATGCTCTCTTACACAAATTCACTCCAACAACTGTTTCACAGACTGTCTGTTTCTATATATATATATATATATATATAAGAAAGGTAAAACCCTGCCACCATATGAAACTGGCTAACTCGAGTTTTCATTTAAAGCTATTAATTTCCTGTTGTCAGATTAGATTTTAATCCATGTCTTTCTAACCAAAGGGTGCCCCGAGTATTCTGTATAGGCAATGAAATCGTTTGATAACTTTAGAAACTATTTAAAAGTTTTTCTTTCTTGTTGAAAGTCACCACAAAATAAAGCATTCTCTATTCATGAGGTTATTGTTATTATACTAGTGCCCAAATGTTAAGGACAAACTACATTTTTACCTGTATATGAACAGATTTTCATGACTACAGCCAAATATGGACATAAAATTATTGCCAGCTTACTAATAAATTATATTACACAAAAATGTTATAAATTTCGTACAAATTAAATTGCACTACGTTTTTGGCAAAAGTTACAAATTTTCTAAGGACGTAGGTAAGGAATTAATGCACAGTGTTCACGGAAAGGTATGTAGAGAGGCACTTCAGTATGGCATATGTCCAACCGGAACTGCGATGTAGCTCTCACAACATCGTACCAAGTTTAGCACCAAGTGATTCAGGAGTTCTTGAGGCAAACTGGCCTACTCCTTCTTGAGAGCAAGGATAATCGTTTTGTTTGTTTTCTGGAGAGGAATTTCGAGCAGCAATGGGCCTCCCCGTTGCCTCCCAAACGTGTTCTATGGGGTTGAGATCTGGAGAGCGTGCTGGCCACTCCATTCGATTAATATCCTGTCTCCGGAAGTATTTACACAGCTCGTGTAGGATTGGATTCACTCTCATCTGTAAGGAATGTATTAGTCCATGGTGTCGAATTTTTATGGATACAATATTACTGAAAATGTGTATGAAGCTACGGGCATTCGGGAGCCTACTTGTCGCTGTTATTCGCGCCTGTGCTTGAATGGAGCTGACCTGCCGTGGTGCGTCGATTACGTTTTGCTGTTATAACCAAAAATCCGTCATCGTGTTCCATGGTAGAGTGTGGCCGATCTGTTAGCAAACGTCTGGAACACATTCCACTGGTTTAAAACGCTGACCTTTGAGCCTGGATACAACGCAATGTGATATTCCAAAATCTTTCTCTCTCTCTCTCTGACAATATCAGTAAATCTGCGGCCTTCTTCAAACTTTCCAATAATTCCTCCCCGTGTGAAATCATCTAGATGATATCTTTGAGACATTACAAGACATACAAGTTTGCAGCTTTATTCCTTCACGAAAGAAGAAGAAATTCATTTGAAGAGCTTCCTTCAAACACAGTTCGCTTACCGCAGCCTTTTGCTTTTTATCCTGAATGTGTACTTGCTTTCTACTCGAAATCGTCAGTTGTGAAAATTGTCACAAGCTGATTCCTCTGAATTTGCGGTTGTAATGTTCAAAAATAGTGTTCGTTTCTAGGCTTTGGACACCAGTGTAGTTACGTCCTTATCTAGGAATTAGGCTCTTTTATTTTAACACTGCAGAGTATCATATGTTCTCAAGTTTGATTTTCAAAGTGACCATAGCATATCCCGACTTGATACATTCATGAGCCAAAACATAATGAATCTGCCTAGTAGCGTGTTAGGTGTCCTTTGGCCGAGGTAACTACCTGCTTGTACTCGTCTTGGCTTTGAGTCCACTAGACCATGGAAAAGTGTCCTGCCAACTGTGCCGGCTGGGTGGTCATAATGTTTTGGCAAATGGTGTATATTGAACAGTACGTTTATTATTTTAACAGTACATTAATTATCTAACAGCACATTCATATTTCGCTGAACGTGTTTAGAATTTCACGAACTGTAAGATAATAATGTGCAGATTTCTCTCATGTTTTTACATGCTGTGTTTTGAGCATGTTCAGATATCGCGTGTTCTAACTTCTTAAAAGTACAAGCCAATTAACTGAACTGTTGAAATTACTGTTTTCAATTTGAGTGGTAAATTGATTGTCAGAAATAATAGTAAGTTTCCTTTCACCAAAAAGAAACACCCCTGACTCGGTTGCTGAAATAAATTGCATACTTATCTGAAACATTGTAATTTCCTCCTTACTAGGCAAGCAGCCGTGAACTTATTCATGTATCCAGTCTTCAAGCTTTCGCCCTATTTTTTTCGTTATTTTAGACAGTTGAACGCGCAATACATAAATCCAAAAAAGTTTCTGTATTGGTTTCATCAGCAGTATTAAGCAGGGTGCATCTTCATGACTAAATTCATTGTGTCAACGATACTGAAAGTTTAAAAAATTAATTTTCCGCACCATTTTATATGGCATGAGGGATTAGGCTCATAAATCCACAAAAATTGCGCTGTTATGCCTTCTCAATTTTTCACGACTCTCAAGTGATCATGAATTCAAAGGCTAGCTTAAATTTTTCGTTCTTTGTATAACTATTCATGTCTGTCATTTGGAAGTCTTTCTGGAAACAGTTACAAAATATGAATATTTTATAAATGTCTATATTTACACACTAAAACTGTCTGTTTCGAAATTCTGCTGTAAAAAGAGCTCTTGTTATCATTAAGATGAAGTCATCATCATCACGAACCATGGGCTCATTGCCCGTTGGTGTCCGATGCCTCCTTCACTATCTTCTTCCACCTTTCTTTGTCCAGTGCACAGTGTCGCAGTTTCTGTACACCCATTCCAGACCAGTCATTTATATCATCTATCTAATTCTCGGTATGGTATACCTCTTCTGTTTAAACCATTCAAAATACAAAACATGAATGTCTTTATCTTCCGGTCCTCATTCATTCTACAGATGTGTCCAAATAATTGCAGTTTCTGTTTTATAATCTTCTGCATTAGATTCTCTTTTGTTTGTATCTTCCGATAGAGCGTTTCATTTGTGATTTTCTGTACCCATCCTATTCTTAGAATCTTCTTTCAAATGCCAAAATTCTTTTTCTTGATTCCTTATTTATTACCCATGTTTCAGGTCCATACAGTACATCACAATGCATGTTTCCAGTACTTTTAGTTTTGTTTGCAGGCTGATCACTTTACCTTTCCACATGTTATCCATGGCCTTCAGATTTGTTCTTCCCTTTGCAATCCTGATCTTTATTTCTTTTTTACAATCCAAATCATACGTCATTTTATTTCCCAAATATGTGAATTGTTCTACATTTTCTATATCAATTCCATCCAATTGTATCTTTTGTTACATGTTCTTCTCACCAATACCATTGTCTTCGATTTTTCCAAATTCATAACAAGTCAAAATATTTCCCCTTCCTCATTTAATAGTTTCAATGTTTTTTGTAGTTCTCTTTCACCTTCTTCAATAATAACAATGTCATCTGCAAATCTCAGATTGTTAATTCTCATTCCGTATACTAATGTTCCTTTTGCATCTTCCTTCAGTTTGTCCATTGCTCTTTCTAAATGTGTGATGAAAATGCTTGGTGATATTGGGCCCCCCTGTCTAGTACCTCTGCTTATTCTAAACCATTTCCCCAAATCATCACCTATTCTAACTGCTGCAACTTAATTCTGCTAAACATCTTTTAATATAGCTATTAGTTTTCTATCAATTCCATGGGATTCCAGAACTGCTAATATAACTTTCTGGTCAATACTGTCAAATGCTTTTTGAAAATCAACAAAGCAAGTACGTATATGTGTTTGTTTTTTCTCCTAGCTTTCTCTACTATTAACCGCATTGTCAAAATCTGTTGAAATCTAGTTCTGTCCTTCCTAACTCTTTGCTTGCTCGTCTGCAAGATATGCTTCCAATTGTGTTCTCAATATTTCTGTAAATATCATCATCTTCACTTTATCAAGGTGACTTGTCAAGGCAATTGTTCTATAATTTTTACATTCTAGCTTATTTCTTTTCTTATATAATGTCACTAATATCGATGTCACCCACTTCTCTGGAATTTTCCCTTTCCATACCATATTACATAGTTGTGCATTTCTGTAACCATAATTTCACCAGCATATTTAATCATTTCCCCAGTGATATTATCGTTACCAGGACTCTTGTTTTGTTTTAGCCGTCCTATTGCTTTTTCTACCTCTCCTCTTAAATTGTCCATATCATACTCATTACCTGGTGGTGATGTCTGCTTCAATTCTTCGAATAAGTTTCCCAACGCTATCCAAATCTAGTTTTTCTTCATATAACTCACTACAGTATCGTGTCCACCGCTGTACAATGTTTTCTTTATTCATCAGTACTTTGCCTTTTTCATCTTTAATTGTGGTCTGCTTTGGTGGCCACTTTCTATTAATAGTTCTGATAATTTTGTATATCTTCCTTGTTTTATGCTTTCCATATTACTGTTCTGTATTGTTGCATTGGGCTTCTAACCATTTCATGATAAAGCAGTCAGAATGATAAAGATTTCATCTTAATCATTCTGACTGCTTTTTTCACCTCATTACACTTTCTTCTATATTGCTCCTCTATTTGTTCTGATGTATCCCTTCTTATCTTCAACATTCTTTTCTCCTGTACTAACTTTAGTGTTTCTTGTCTAATCCATTTCTTCTGGTACTGTTTCTTCAACTGCATTTTCTATCGCCTCCATTACTCTTTTCACTCTTAGATTCGAGGTTTTTTCTTTCTCCACTCTTTTAGGTTTCTCTTCTAACACTGTTCTGTACCTTCTTCCTATTTCTGCTTCACTTATTCTTGCTGTATATCTCTTCTATTCTGATGTTTGGATTTATATTTCTTTTTTAATTTCAACTTGATGTTTGCAGTCACTGAACTATGGTCCGAGTCTGTGTCCGCCCCTTTAAAAGTTCGACACTGCTGTACCGATGTTATCCACTTTCTTTTAATCGTAATCATATCAGTCATGTTCTTGGTTTACCCATCATGTGATCGCCACGTCCATTTCCTACACTACTTTTGTTAGAATCTTGTGTTACAGATTCATCATCTCGTGGTCCACAGCAAATTCCTACAATTTTTCACCTTGTTCATTTCTTTCTCCGAAACCATATTTTCCCATGACTCTTTCCAAACCATCATTATCTATTCCAACTTTGGCAAATCTCCTTCAATAATTAGCACATCTTGCTTTGGTATTGTTTCTATTGTCTCTGTTCAGATCTTTGTAAAATAAGTTAATATCCTCATCTGTGCTGTCAGATGTGGGTGTATATATCTGGACTGTTGATATGTTAAATGGTTTTGCCTGAAATCTTGCTACTATGATTCATTCACTGACTGGTTTGTAGCCTAACAGTGCCTCTCGAGCTCTTTTGTTAAGAAGGAAGCCGACTCCTTCTTTGTGCTTGGTGTCATGTCCTGACCATATTACTTCGCATACATTGATCTATCCAGATGATGAAGTATAGTTTTTATCTCACACCAAGGTGAATCATTTTATTGATTTGGTCTTTGTATTTTATACTGAATTATCAAGGGATACGGTCATACGGGCATGCTTTTCTATACAAATAGTTTAGGCTCTTACGAATATTAATATATATATATTTTCAGGCGTTAAATTTTAAAAGAAAATGACAAGATAAATGTACACTCTGATTGAGTTTCGGGAACCATTTTGTCACGCGAGTGTGATTCATTTGAGATGATATAAAAAATGCAGTTCAGAAAAAAAAAACTCCTGCCATTTTGGAAGAAATTACATTCTAACGAAAGGAATCCAACATTTCTAATTCGCTTCACTTCATAAGCTTCAACTGTTTCAGCATTTTTATTGTCAGAAGAAAAATTGGAATCACCCGAAATATTTGCCTCGTTTTTGTCGAGAACGTTTGCGCTAGATCTTTGAAGTTTAGCATGTAGAAGCCAAAGGTAGAAATCATGGGAAGTACGCACACATAAGACAAAACTGAATTAACCTTTGATATCTGTTTTGGAAATATATTTTTGGTAGTTTCATGTAAACGTAGGGAGATGTGTTATTTTTGTCAGGTCAGATTATGGCAACTTTCCGAGGAAATGGATGTTTGTATCACACAATTGCAGCTTGACATGAACATAAAATTAGTTGCGCCTCGGTTGGAACAATCGAAGCACGACTAATTATTCATCGAGAATATGTGTGTTTGTAAATAAAGTGCATAGAAATTTTGGTTCGTTATAGTTTATTTCAGGTTTACTTATCTTTTAGAATATTATTAATATAAGATATTAATAAAATATGTTATTTGTTTATATGAATTCATACACAAAATTTCGAAAAGTTATTTATATATTTATAGTACCCTGGTTTGTCGGCCAATCGGGTTTTTTTTTTTTTTTTTTTTTTTTGTCCATCTCACTTCAGAACTTCGCGAAGCAAGATGGTGATTTCACACCAGGTGATAAAATATTCTTCCACCTAAAGTTGTTGGCAAAGCATCCTTACCACAGTGAGATTCGAACTCACAGCGCATTGAAGACTATCCACTCAACCAACCAAACTGGAAATATACGTTTCCAGAACTAAAGATACTGCATCATAGTCTCTACTAAAAGGCACCCATATAAAAAATCTTATATAATAAACAACTCTTCAGCGGGTTAATTATTCTCTCACAATTACAGAGCAGCATTAGCTTATTATATTGAAATTTAACTAAATAAATTTGAAAGCTAAGACACAGCATGCAGTGAAAGCAGTTAAAAACGTTTCAGGCAGCCAGTTAAAATCTTTGGCTATTATTAACAACAGAATAACCGCACCTCAGTGAAAAGCTACGCATCATATTTTTAAATAATGGGTAAAATGGATTGCCTACTGTTCGTCAAACTGAGTTTGGTTGATAAATTTCTGTAAAAATATCATTTCGTATACCAGTTTCATCAGAATATATCTATAGCAGATCAAGAGATGAATGATTTTGCTATGAGCCATAAAACTCTCAGCGCAATCCCTGTTATTTCTTGACAGTCATTATAATCATTAAAATGTACTTACTTAAATAAATTAAGCTGTAATAAGCAAATGTTATTTGGAAATACAAAGGCTAACCAGCACCTACAGTATTTTAAGTCCTCACTCACATATTTTTGATAGATTCATAGACACGAGAAATCCGCTTAGGACGTCACCACAAAGAAAAATTATATCTTACGTGTAGTTCTGAATTTCCAAATTTCCAAATCAGTTGAAAAAAAAATCCTTATCCAATAACATAACATAAAGAAATAAATTTTATATAATGGTACTAAAGATACTGAATTTCCATGAAAATGTACTTAATCCACCCCACTCGCCTCCAAATAACATTTCATTTCTGTGTGTCATTTTTTGATATTGCTACACGCTGCTTGGAAAGAAGTCAAAGGATATTCCCATGGGCAAGGTGCATCGTGCCATGTAACGAGTTAAGTGTTTGTAGCCGGTATAAATTGGAGGAATATGATGCTTCCAAATCAGGTCAACTGTGTCCGGGTGAAACGGCTGCGAGAAGGGAACTGACGGAGATTGAAAGAGGCGTTGTGATTGGAAAGTTATTTAGTGGATCATCCGCTACCCGCAGTGGACGACCCATCACACTCACCGAACGTGACTGTAGGGTGCTACGAAGGATAATATGTAAAAACGCCCATTCGTCGGTGAATGCAGAGTTCCGGACATCGACTGGAACACGGATCTGTACAAAAACATTCAGAACCGAGGCTCACAACATTGGTTTCATAGTAGGATCACAATATGCAAGCTGCATTATCCGAACATACAGCGTTGTCTTCAGTGGTGCAAAGAACGTGTGCAGCGGGACGTAGAAGCATGGAAAGCTGTTATGAAGCGACGAATCATGCTACACCCTCTACCGAGAAGATGGAAGAGTACGTAACCCCAACTGTGAAATTCGGAGGTGGTAGTGTGATGGTATGGTTTTCCTGGTTTGGCCTCGGACTTCTGTCTGTGGTGCCACGAACATTGAACTCCGACAGGTATCTGAACATTTTGGACAATGCAATGCTTCCAACTTTGTGGCGTTTCTACGGA
The DNA here is from genome assembly GCF_054136105.1 of Typopeltis vanoorti. Taxonomy (NCBI): domain Eukaryota; kingdom Metazoa; phylum Arthropoda; class Arachnida; order Uropygi; family Thelyphonidae; genus Typopeltis; species Typopeltis vanoorti. The sequence continues at coordinate 83,636,130 of NC_143570.1, forward strand.
ACTGACCATTGTCTCTTTCAGCAAGACAATGCACCGTGTCATAAGGCTGCTGCTGTACTGCTTGGTTTTTGGATATGAACGTCACCACATTTGACTAACCTCCACAGAGCTGTGATCTCAATCGCATTGAACTTCTGTGGGATAAACTTGAGCTTAGGGTGAAGTCAAGGGACGTCCGCCATACAACATTCCAGGATCTCATTACATGCCTACAGGAAGAATAATCCAAAACTCCCATTGATCACTACCGTGCGCTTATGGAAAGCATGCCTCGTAGGATTGCTGCAGTCATCGCAGCGAAAGGAAGTCTTACATCTTATTAAGGTGGGTGCTATAGCTGTTTGTTTCTCACACTATAGTGTCCATTGATTTTTTTCCAAGCAATCTACGTCACCTAGAACAGTGCTTCCCAAACTTCTGGATGTTCGGGGCCCCCCTTTGCAAAAATTAAAATATTTCACAGCCCCCCTCAAAAAAAAATCGTAATAGAGAGATATATTATTATAATATTTATTGTATTTATATTCAATACAAAACATACACAGCGAATATTGCAAAAATCAAATGCATATATTACATTTTTTGCCTCTTACCGTTTGGTTCTGAAGACGATGCGGGCTGTTCTGGTAAAATATGAAATACTGTCCTTTTTTTTTTTTTTTTTTTTTTTTGAGTCTGTTTCTGCTTCTTCTGATTGTTCGCGGGATTTTTTTTTATTTTTAATTAGCCACTTATCCATCTCAGTGTTAAATTTTTTAACATAGAATAGATCAAATAATATCACCACTTACCGATACTGGCACACCACAGACTGATAACATGAAATTAGTGAATATTACCTGAATAAGGGAATCCCCGGACCAGGAACATTTTTCTCTTTTGTGACTTTTCTCCCTTTACGGTAATTAAGCCAAACGCGAAACTGACAGCAAAGGCAGGTTATTAAAATGTGCATATGATTGGTGCGGTAATAACAAAAGATCGCGAAACCGAAAGATAAAAGCATAGCTGACAATTCAGTTGAAATGCTAACTCTCTTCAACTGAATTCCATATGTGAAACTGCCATAACATTCATTATATATATATTACTTAGTTTTAACACTTCTACGAATTTTAACACGTTCGGTTGAATTTTATTGCTGCCTTGGGAAATCGAACTCACACACATCTAATTAACAACAATAGTTTTTAGTTAGATACTGTGTTTGCCCATGCAACATATGGTTTTGTTTCAGTCTACACAGCATAGTTTCTGTATGAGGGGACATGTGATTCATTAATTAGTGTGTTTTTATCCCAGTTGTCTCTAATTGCGCTATTTGTTGAGAAATATATTACACAGACTTCTCATACCTTATTCACTGGCATAATAAAATTACTTGTTTTTATTGCCTCTGCAGTATAGTGGCTGTTAGGGAGGGCGTGTTGTTTACCACTGCAAGCGAGTTACTATCTCCCCACATGAACTTGTTTAAGCTTTTTTTCATGTGTGAAGTATATGCGAAACTTTTATTGGTAACAGAAAACTAGCTAGGATGACAGTGATAATATAAAACGAGTTTTGATATGTATAGAAAGTCAATATCAACAGTCCCCGATTACGGAAGAACGCGTGATGAAAGGGATAGGAAGATTTGGAGCTTCCCTGGAGAGCATTCGAAGTAAATACAGGGTGTCCCAAAATTCACGCAAGAAGTAATTTTGATAGAAAACACAGGTTTTTAATTAAAAATTGTAATTTCTTATTGATTCATAAAGTATACAGTATAGGGTTATGCATGGAATAGCATATCGGGTAAATGGCCTCCACGGCTTTGCTGGCACATACGCACTCTTTTGTCGAAATTTTCCATGACCGTTTTGCATAAATGTGGCTGAATTTCGTTGATACAGCGCTCGATTTCCTCTTTCAAGGCTTGTTGGCATAAACCTTATACTTCAAAAAACCCCAAAGAAAAAAGTCCAACGGCGTTAAGTCACATGATCTGGGCGGCCAATTCTGATCACCAAAACGGGAAATTACACGACCAGGAAATGACTCATGCAGTAATTGAATTGTTTCTCGGGCTGTATGGCATGTGGCACCGCCTTGTTGAAACCACACGTAGTCCACATCCATATCTTGCAATTTAGGCACAAAAAACTGGATTATCATGTCGCGATAGCGAGCACCATTAACTGTTATTGCCTTACCAGCCTCATTTTCGAAGAAGAATGGACCGATGATGCCTCCATCCCAAAATCCGCACCAAACAGTGATACGTTGTGGAGGCATTTGTTTCTCAATAATCACTCGTGGATTTTCTGAACCCCGAATGCGGCAGTTTTGTCGATTAACGAAGCCATTAAGATGAAAATGAGCCTCATCGCTAAAGATGATTTTGTTCGAAAAATAAGCATCCACTTGTTGTTCCATAATCCATTCAACGAACTCTCTTCGCTATGTGTGTGGTCAGTAGGCTTCAGTTCTTGAGTCAATTGAACTTTGTAAGCATAAAGATGCAAATCTTTCGTGAGAATACGCTGTAGAGAGCTTCTCGAAATGCCCAATTCAAGACCACGGTGCCGAATTCATGTTCCTGGACTCTCAGCAACACTCTCACGAACTGCTTCGATGTTTTCTGTTGAACGACTTGTTGAAGGACGGCCAGAGTGTATAAGATCACTAATTGATCCAGTTTCCTTGTCTTTTCACAGTTGATGAAGTTAAATCACTATTCCGACCATATTTTGTACGAAAATTGCGAACTGTAGCTGCCAAACCTTCATTATTTTTAAAATATTGCTCAACAATGAAAATGCGTTGTTCTTTCGTGTAGCGCTCCATTTTTAATAACCCTGAACTCTCAGCTGTCACGCTGTCTTTTTTTTCTCGTTGGCAACACTTTACCGCACAAATGGCGCTAAATTTAAATCTTGCGTGAATTTTGGAACACCCTTTAAAATTAACCACTTCTTTGAAATGAAACATATGAATAAGCAATATTTACTAATATTCATTAAGCGCCGAAATACGCAGGAAGCAAAGTTTGTGAACTAACACCTATGTGTGAATTTTTCCATTAAAATATAAAAAATAACAAAAAATAAATAAATAATAAAAGTTAAATACGTTTCTTTTAAAATAAAAAATCTACTTAGTCTTAAAACATTTTAAATTTGTTTTCATTATTTCACGGCCCCCCTCAACGAAACCTATGGCCCCCCAATGGGGCCGCGGCCCACAGTTTGGGAAATGCTGACCTAGAATATTCAGCTTTATATTAGTATACAAAATATTAATATAAAGAAGAATAATGACAACACAGCAATATTTTCTATTAGCAAACTGGAACTAATTCTATACTAGTTTACTTTATTTTAAAAGTGGTGTTAGTACTATTGTTTGTACTGCGACTATTGTTTTCTTCCAGAGTGAGATCATCTACGACAATATAATGGCCTAATTATCGACATGGTTGGCCGAGTGAATTGTATAAATATATTGTTTTTGCTCTTCATTCTGTTGTTGGAATCCGTTAATGGCAATCCCGTTTACGGTGTTTGTGAAATTTTTTTGACTTCACCATGACACGAACGTTTGTGAAAATGTAGATAGAGATGATTTTTCAGCGTGAGAATACAATCCTATTTAATATTATTATTATTATTATTATTATTAAGAGAGACCGTCAAGGAGTCATCGAGGGAGGCCACATATTAAATGCACATGTTATCATACTTGTTTATGAATTCACACACACACACACACACACACGCGCGCGCGACATTCAATGGTAATCCATTCCAATCACACACTACTCTATGTGAAAAAATTTAACCCCCTCATCCCCTTCTTAGCGGCATTCATTCTCAGCTTCCAAGGATGCCACTTGTGTCCTTTCCCAGCATTCCATAAAATGAAAAATTCCATCAACTGAAATCCTGTATGACCCTTTCAGAATTTGTAAGTCTCAATCATAGCACCACTCTTTCTCTTGTTTGCTAGTGTCTGCAGTCTACAGATTCTCAGTGTCTTCGTAATCAGTATTCCACAATCCTGATATCATCTTGACGCTCTTTGCTCTCTCTCTCTCTCTCTCCACTGTATCAGAATCCAACGAAACCACGAGACTAGACCTGCGCACAATAGTCTAAGTGAGGCTTTATCAAGGTCTTGTAAAGAGACAAATCATTATTTTTACATGTGAAAGTTCGTTTCAGCATTGCAATTATCTTTTGAGTTGCATTTGCAATCTTTGCTACATGGCCCCTGAACGTCAACTTGCTATCACTAACACTACAAGATCCCTAGCCTGATCAGTTTCTTCTAGCATAATCCGACAAATTTAATACGACATTGGATATCTCATCACGCCAAAGTGAATGACTTTACATTTACTGACGTCCATTTTACCATGCCCACAATTCCAGCCTATTCAAATCCTTCTGCAAGTACTACATATCAGCAGCATTCCTGATTACCCTACCTATCCTTACATCATCAGCAAATAGCTGCACGTCGCTTGTGAAATCCTCCCCAATATCATTAATGTACAGATTGAATAACAGTGGACCAAGAACTGGTCCTTGTGGTACTCTACTGGTTACCTTAAATCTTGCAGGCTCACGTCCTCCATTATACCACTTTTTGATATATGTCAGTCAGCTAACCTCTTATCCAGGCTAATATTTTACAATCCAAACCCATATTCATCAATTTATGCATCAGTGCTGTATTCTGTCATGCAAATCCAAAAGTATCATGGTGTATCCATTCCACTTGTCTAGCTCAATGGTAACATTATTATAGAATGTAAGCAAGTTGCTCAAACATGACCTTCCTTTAGTAAACCCATGCTGTTCATTGCAAAATATAGATTCTCTCTAAACCCATTTCTGAACGCGAGCTCTAACCTATTTTCCAAAATCTTCACCACGACTCCTGAAATACTGATTGGTCGATAGTTGGATACATCGGTCTTTGCACAACCTTTGTGCAGTGGGATTGCCGTATATTCTTTGCACTCCTGCGGAATCTTCCCTGTTCTGAGACTAAAATTAGATAGCCTGGTCAAATGAATAGCCAGTCCAACTGAACACTCTTTTGGCACCCGTGCTGATATCCCATCAGCCCCTTTTGCTGAATTATTATTCAGTTTGTGCAACAGCACTAATACCTCCTCTTCATATACATGAGTTTTTTCATCCAGCGAAGCGGTTAACTCAATGTTGCATACAGTTGATAGCGTTTAGCAAAATGGGTACTCATTGGTTGAATAACCTCTTCTGCATCTGTCACCCTCACACTATCTGCATTCAGACGAGTGGTTCTTTCATATGCATTATTTCTTTTACTTGCAGCATATTGATAGAATTCTTTAGAGTCGTCTTCAGCTTGCAGAGTCAGTTTCTTTTCCTACTCAGACTTAGCTTTCCGTACAACAGTTTTGAGTCTTCTGGCCTGCTTCGTATAATTTTCATAACGGACATCATGATTATACACACAGTATTCCTTCGACATCATCCTTTTCTTACGAATCTCTTGCTTAATAAGATTACACATCCATTTGAATCCTACCCTATTTATTCTTCGAACTCTCGGGACGCATTTTGATATTGCATTATTTAAGTATTTTTTAAATCCTGAATTCAGCATGTAATCTTTTCTGAATGGAACGTTTATAAACTTAGTCACTTCCCAAGTGGTTCAAAAAAATCAGTGGTTCTCAAACTTTTTGAAGTCGGGGTGCATTTAAAATCCTACAAATAATTGTAGGCGAACTATATACAAATTTCTGAGAAATATGTTATAATAATTAAGTCAAATATTACAGAAAAAAAATAATGCGATAAAAAAAATAAAATGAAACATACCTTAAGTTTATTCATTCTTGTGTTTATGAGAAACATGAGCCTAATGTGTCCTAGCGATTGCTTCAATGTTTGGGCATATATTTGAAAGGCAAACTCTCATTTCCTCGTCAATACATTAAAGAGTTCCTCTCTTTTTACACTTAATTGTGGTGAGGATAGAAAATCCTAATTCATATAAATATGATGTTGAAAATTGTAGTAAAATGTTCAAAGCTTTTTTAGATATTGACACATATTCTTCTTTTATAGAAATCCAAAAGGCTTCAAGAGACAATTCTTTATGTTTAATCATCAATGCACGATCATTGGATATAGCTGCCAGTTCTTCTTCTGTTAATGTTAAACCAAAATCACTTGAAGTTTCCATAAATGGGTTTCTAATCCAGTCGTATTGTTCAGTGTTAAGTGATGGAAAATAAGAACTCAATTTTTCTTCTAAACTTGTTAAATGTTCAACTATTATTGGAAGTGTTTTATTTATGCAAGTGTTACTTAGCAATGGAAACATTTCCAAATTACCTTCAACAGCTTTTCTTTTCCAAATCTGTAGTTTTCTCTGAAACGCTTTCATTTTGTCAGTGGATGTGAGAATATTTTCTTCTTTCCCTTGCATGCTAGTATTCAAAATATTGAGCTGCTGAAATATATCGGCCAAATACTGTAACCTGGCAATCCAAAATTCGCACCGAAAGAGGTTACAAAAATGTAATTGTTTCATCTCTTCAAAAAAAAAAAAAAAACGCAAGAAGGTCTTGTCGTAGCTCGTGCACACGGGTAAGTACTTTCCCCCTTGACAGCCACCTCACCTCAGTGTGAAAAAGCAGCCGTCTGTGTTATGAATCCATATCGATACAAAGCTTTTCGAATAAACGCGATTTGACAGGTCTTGTTTTAATAAAGTTTACCATCTGAACAACTTGATCTAAAACTTCTCTTAATTTTTCTCCCAATGTTTTTGCCATCAAGGCCTCCCTATGAAGAAAACAGTGAGTTACGATAACATTTTCATTTTGTTTTTTTACAAAAGATGTAAGGCCCTTAACACAGCCTACCATGGAAGGGGCTCCATCTGTACAAATGCCTACACACGACTTCCATGTTAACTGCCATTTATCAAGATAGCTATTCAAAATGTTAAAAACGTCCTCACCTTTTGTAGACACACTTAATTCTTTGCAAAAAATAAACTGATTTACTATTTGATCTTCATTAATAAAACAGACGAATGTTAAGAGTTGCGTCTTGTTGGTAATGTCTGTTGACTCATCAACTTGCAATGCAAAATTTGAATACTGAAGTTTATTACTGCATACATTTTTCTCGATATCAGAAGACATTTCTATAATACGCCTGTGAACTGTATCGTTGGACAGAGGAATCTTGCTTATTTTCATTGCTGCTTCATTTCCTAGCATTGTCATGACCATTTTTTTGCATGCAGGCAAAATAAGTGACTCACCTAAAGTATGATCTTTCATATTTTTTGCTATCAGTTCTGAGACTTGATAAGAAGCGATTTGAGCTTTATCAGAAACAGTCATTATACTTTTAAAAGAATTTGCCGCTTTTGTTTGCTGTTAAGACAATCTCTTGAAAAAACTTACAGATTTATCTTGTAAATTAGAGTGTATAGATTCAAAATGTTTACTCAGTTTACTAGGAAGCAATGATTCATTTGCCATTTTACATCCGCATACTAAACATAGCGGCAAAGGATGATCTTCACTTCCAGTCCAAGTGAAACCAAAGCTTAAATAACTTTCATTATATTTGCGAGTAGGCCGCGATTTTGCTTTCTTACTTGCACTTAACTTTTGCTCACTTCCAGAATCTGATTCTTCAATATCACGCTTCGTTTTGAGAAATCTATCCATTTTATTTGGGTGTATTTATCTGAAAATAAGTAATATGCACATAACATCCACTTCCAACACTTTTAAAATAAGTAATATACACAACAAGAATAAACCATATTCTTGTTCTCTTTGCAAGAAAAACCGCCTTTACTTAACATAATAAGGATGTGTTGACAAAAAGAGCGGTATATCCGTAATGAAAAGGTATAATAGAGTAACTATATTTATTTTTATATCTGGACACATATTTCTCTGGAATACCACAGGGCTCACCCGGAAATCTTCTAGGGCGCACCCTTTGAGAACCACTAGGCTAAATTTATAAACCGCATGATCACTATTACCAACCGGAGGCAGAATAGTTACGTCTTCAACTGAAACGCCCTGTGTCACTATAATGAAATCAAACACTCTTTGACCTCGAGTTCCTTCTGTCACATGCTGCTTGAGGAAGTTTTCTCCCAATAACTGAATAAATTAACTTTCATTCTTCTCACATGAGATTTTACTGCTTTCCAACCAATGTTTGGATAATTAAAGTTCCCCATTATGATTACTCTTTTCGCGCCCATTGTCTTTATTTGGTGATGCATTTCTTCATCACTAGCAACCGATCCACCAGGTCTCTAACAACGCTTCGCTATGTATGATCTTGTTAGATTCCACCTCACACCCGATGGTTTCAAACTCACTGCCACATGAAATACTGTTACTAGTACAATTATAGGTATTACAAACACTAACTGTATTCAAGTCATCCGATATCATTAGCAACACGCTCCTCTTCTCCTATCCTGTCTACCCTTTCTAAAAATAGTGTACCCTTTACACTCGATACCAGTTAGTATTTCTGATTCTGATAGCTAGGTCTCACTAATGCCTACAATCTGATGTCCCAACATATTGACCAAGGCAACAAACTCTACTCCCTTTGTTTTTGATACTCCTGGCATTCGTGTACAGGCATAATAAGCTACCTGCAAGTTCGCAGACATCTTTGAACATGTTTGATGGGTCCGAATTGGACGAAACAAAGTCGAAATCGTTCTCTTCTCGTAATCATTTCCATGATAGTGGTCATTCCTGTCATTAACACAGTTACATAACATTGTCGCTCTTACACTCATATTCTCACCATTCCTCCCTTTATAATTTAGTTTCCCTGACTCTCTTTGTTAGGTGTCATACCAGTTATAAGTTTTTCAAGACTCCTGATACCAAAAGCATTTAAGTGTATGCCGTCCCTCTTATATAAATCTAATCTTCCCTCAAACTCACCCCACACATCCAAAAATTCCCACCCATTCCTTCTACACAGCCTATCCATCGAATAATTTGCCATCATAGCCATTCTTCTTAATTTATTTTTATCATCTTGAGATAATATACTTACGATTTTCACTTTCTCACTCTCCACTCTATCTTCTTCAAACAATCCTTTCATGTCTTCTCTCATACTGAACTTATTGCTAGTTAAGTAGTTAGTACCTATTACAATTACGACTCGTTTACTTTACTTTTCTGTTTTTGAATTGCATATGCTATTAGAATCATATAACATAACTAGTTATGCTATATGGGTCTATGTTTTCATGAGGATACAGTCATAATATTGGCAAATACATGCAATGATTCATTAAACATTGCGATTAAGTGTTTTAAAAAAAGAATACACATTTTTCTCATTAAAAACTGAAATTTATATTTGGCTTACACTCATATCTTCCTTATAATTCTCTTAAAATTTATTATATACCAGTGGACAACTGATAGTTAAACTACTCTGGCTTGAATTGTAACTGTCCCGTCACGGTTAGCTGGATACATTAAATTCCTAGAATTTCTCATAAGTGTTCGACGCCCATCAGCTGTTTCTGCTTCTACCCGTGGGTGCGCTTTATGTTCGTATTTATACAAATATTTATTCTTGATGTTTAAATCTATCCACAGTATTTCAAATAAGACCATATATTGCTAACTTATTGCATCTAATAACGACTGTAGTAGTCCGCTATTATATGACCCATATTCTCTCTCTTTCTTTTCTTTGTTTAGAGGAAAGAGTGACAACACTTGCTTGCTTACTCAATGAGTTTTCTTTTCTTTCTTTTTTTTTACTTGTAATTAAGTGTTATGACAACGATCAGCTATTAATTAAGAGATTAAGAATGACGACTGAACAATGATCGTCTGAGATGCTATTAGAGATTATGAAACGTGATGTGGAAATGTTTTTGTTTTGTTTTACGGTAAAAATCGTATAGCGGTCGAGTTCTTCCAAGATAAAATTTCAGAACTTAAAGTTTAAGAATAATCAAGATATAAAGAGAAGAACCAATTGTTTCATTATTGGTTTGATATTTTATTTTAATAAAATTATCTTAATGATATCTTTTCTGGCTTCATCCATAAAATAATTTGTCTTTTGAAGAACTCGACCCTAGAATCCTATTAGACGGTAAGGTAGCGAATCATGAAATTGTTTAAAATTTCTTCTAATAATATTAACATATAAGAGGTTACATAACAGTATTAATTTATGTGGTTAATAAACATAATTAAGTTAAATATTAACATTTAGATCATTATATAAGGTTGCGTAAGAATATCAGCATTTAAAGGTATTTTGATTCTCAATTTTTTGAATAATTAGATAATATAATAAGATCCTACAACGGATCTTATTATATGACATTGTTTCCATACTATGCCGAAAATGCGTGGCTTCCAAACTTGTTCATTATATAACATTAAATATTTTAAAAATTCCTAGATACTGTTATAAAAATATCTTTCAGATCTCACGGAAATATTTGTCTTCTTGCAAATAAGCTTCAGCCCTTTTTTATTGCTTCTGCGTGTAAATATTATTAGATAGAGTATACGTTCCTCATCTTATTTGCCAGCCTGTATAACTGGCTGATAACATCTCAGCTTGGTAACTGACACGTTGTGAGTTCAGTTTCCCCTTTGTCACGGGTATTTGGAACATACTTTCGGTGGTGGGATGATGTTATTGGCCAATGTGAGACCACTACCTTGAAGTGTCTTGAAAAAAGTAGCGAGTATGGTTTCACGAGCTGGGGATTCCTGTATTATCTGATCATTAAAACAGCAGCTAGCACTACTAAATTCTAACTTTTATGGGTGAGAGCGATATAAAATTGTTGCTTAGACTTATCTTAAAACAACAATAACAACTGTGTTTTCCACTCAACTGTGCGAACCGTAGGCTGTGTGAGGAGTGAGCCTGTCTATTACGTGAATTATTTCTCGATGTTTTCCTTGATTCATCGACTATGCATGTCATTTTTCCTGAAGCATTATTCTTCAGACGTTTGTTAAAAAGGGATCTGCGAGCGATAATTCTTACTACCTCGGGATATACTGCCCATACTAAAAAATAGCAATCGCCAATTATCTCTTCACTTTAATTAGTAAAACATTACTAATACTTAACGAGAATTTCACCAAAATGAGAAGTCACTCGTTTTGGTGAAATTGGCAAATCGTTCGTCTTCGTCAAGTACAAAAATAAATTGCGGAATAATAACATTCTCATCCACTGATTTCATAAATTAAGAAACAAACGGAAAATATCACGACAATTCAAAAACTATATGATGAATTTTTATGCACTTCGGTGAAAAGCAGTATGGTATGAGATGTGAAAGAAATACCCATAAAAATTGTAAATAAGTAATTTAACTCAGTAACAAATTGGTACATGAACTCAATAGTCAAAAATGAGAGGGCAAAATGAGATTATCAAAGCCTAAATAAGGAATGTGATCATCCCTCACAGCAATACAATGCTCACAACTCTTTCGTACCATTATAATGGTGTTCAGGTGGTAATAACAACCATTGCTCAAAACTCTCCTAAGTACATATATCTCAAAGTTTTGGGAGGGGATTGAGAGCATCAACATGACTATCCAGGATATCCCAGACATGCTCAATATGATTGAGGTCAGGAGATCCGCCTAGCCAGTCCATAGTACGATAGTCGATACGTACGGTAGTAATATATTGGTCCACGAGTTGCGTCCGATGAGGACGAGCATTGTCGTCTTGTAGGATAATGTCTCTCCTATTGCACCCGCATACGGAAGAATATGGGGTCCAGTTCTTGGTCTCTAAAAAGTTACATCATTCATGGGTCTGCTAGGAAGCACATACAAGTCGGTGCGTCCCCACAAAGAGATACTTTTTCAAACCATATATATATATATATATATATATATATATATATATATATATATATATATCCTTTATATACTTTGGGTATAATTATTATAGACTTAAGAGAGCTAATTGAAAATAGCTGAGACAGATTTTTGAAGAGAAATTACTTCTAGTATCGAAGTATGTAGGATATTTGGAAACATTTCATAATGCCACTTACCGGTAAAGAAGGTGACAGCTTGCCTTGGTCATAAGTGAACCGAAATGCAGGGCAGCCATAATTTTATTTCTCTCTGTGTTGTGAAATGGATGTATGGAAGAAGCAAATTTGCAGCAGGAATATATTCCTGCTGCAAATTTGTAAGATGCTTCTCAGAAAATAACAACAGTAGGCCTATGTACCCTGTCGAAATTGTGTTCTCATCCAGAGTTCTATGTTCGATTCTAGGTGCTGACTAGAGGAACTTTTTCAAAGGCTTTGTTTGACCGTTTCCCGAGATACGATCTCTGGAAGGGCAGTTAGAGTTTTCACAAGGAAAACATGGGTTTTTAATCCCACAATTCAAGAAAATCGATCGAAGAACTCACTATTTCAAACAATAATATATAGCGCTAGCACTCCTAAGTGGCGGCAGTCCCACACTCTATTCCTCAGTTGTCAATTAAAATTATTGATACTCCTGGGTCAGCTGTCTGTGATCCGAAAAGAGTGGAGAGAAAGATTGGCTTCCTCCAAAAGTGCATTTGTGAATTTATCTATTATTATAAAAACAACACTTCTGCTACGAGAGGCGAAAGAAAGAATGAGTTGGTCAGATATCAAGCCAGGTTTGATCACTGTTTTCACAAGAAGGATCTTCAGAAATGAGCATTCTGATTTCTTCGATAGTTTTCGAGATATATTTTATTCAGCTTCAGAAATAGTTTTCTTGCTTTTTTTTCTGTAAACACTATAATGCTCCAAACCATTCGGCAGCTCTGAGTGCCCCAGGAATCCTTAGCTTAATGAAGTGGCAGCATCCTCGCTTTCATTCTTCACCAGACTTGTTCCCCCATCATTTGTTCCTTTTACAAAGGCTGAAAAACATACGAAAAGAAAACAATTTCAAAACGAATATAAAATGAATACTGTAATGCATCTTCAGGCCATTCCAAAATGGGACTGCAAAAGATAACTTGAATAATAGAGAGATTGCTGGAACTACTGCGCTGTATGCTACTGAAAATTCCATCTCTGATATTTTAGGCATTTGTTTCCTATTTCATTATCAACATCATCCTCATCTAGACTTAATATTAGATGTGTTCATAGCACTGGTTAAAAAAACAAAAATCCACTTACTTTTGAAATTGTATCCAAGACTTATAAAATATTGTTCAATGTTCGCTGGATCCTGTTTCAACAGAGAATTCAGGAAAGCTAGTATAATCATGTTATTTAGCATATTTTTAAAATATCAGCCTTCATTAATCTATTATATATCTGTCTGTAGTGTATCTAGAATTTTCAGACCTAGGTTATCTACGAGTAGTTAAGTTATTGTTCCATTTCATTACAAAAGCCATCTAGTCTTTCATAATTCACTTGGAACAGATTTTACATTTTATTTTTTAAGCAGAAAAGTAATCTTTTTTTTATTCCATTGACATTTAAAGAGATAGTAAACAGATTGTTATTAAATGCTGCTTTCTGAAATTTTCACAAAAAATGCTCACTTAAACTTTCTCTGAATATAGATTGCTTACGTTTAATAAACTGGTGTTACTGCGAGACCAATATTTTGTGAGTAACGGGATTCTTATGCTTGTAGGTGATATTCGAAGTGAGACTGCACCAAGTTTTTGTAGAATAAATATTCATAAATGCCCTTTTTAAAATATCAAGAATGAGCATGACGGGAAATATGTGTGAAGATAATTATACAAAACAGTTCTAAATATAGTCACTAGATGGAGCGACATATCCGAACTACTTATAGCACACCGTAATAATGTGAACATCACTTAAATAATCCAAACCATGTCATTGCCTACACTGATGGATCATCTGATGAAGCACTCAACCAAGGAGGTTCAGGGGTTTTTCTAACTCTACCTGGAGGCGAGGAAATGCAAATCAAAACCACAGCTGGCAAAATAGCTTCAAACTTCACTTGTGAATTAACAGAGTGAATTAAAAGAATTAACCACCTACAGCGACTGAAAATCTGCATCAGAAGCATTAAAAAAATGGAAAAACAAAACTCACACAGGAAATTCATGAACTACTAACATCCTTAAATTTGAAAAATAAGAACTGCACACTGCAATGGATACCAACCCATCTAATTATTGAAGGCAATGAAGGAGCAGACAGACTAGCCAAAGCAAGATACTTACCTCAAAAATTACACCCACTATCACTAATTGATGCCAACTCTGTAGCCAAAATAAGACTGGTAAAACAAACTATCAAGAAGAAGAATGAAATCAGTAAAATTAATGAAAATATGTGAATGAATGAAATAGCCACAATCATCACCAGACTAAGGACGGAACATTTTAAAGGCATGAAAATTCATAGATCTGGTAGTAGGATCTATGAAACATGCAAAAACTGTCCAGGAGTTGAACTAACACCTGCCCAATTTTATTCTTGTCCAGCAATTGCTGATGCTCTACAGAAAATTGAAAATAACCCTAGAGAAAAGCTCTACTCCACCAAAGTTCAACAGATTCCAAAGCAGTTCTACAGCTCCACGGTCATATCTAGAAGATCTTCAATGGACTCGACAACAACAACAACAATAATGTGAATTCGGCATACATATCATAAAATCAAAACTGCTTGCTTTCTTAAATCGTTTTTGCACCTTCACAATCATCTCAATCACATGTTCTGAATGATATTAACAGAATATTGCATCTTGCAAGAATTGATCTGTTATATAAAAGTTTGGTGCTGCTTCACTTGAAATATGGTCTACAAATCAATGTTCTACTACTTGAAGATCATTTAGTGGAAGCAAGTGGCAGCTACATACAGTAACTAAATATGTACTGGAGAATCAATCATAAGTCGTATATCAAAGTTTATTAGCCAGTTGAATTATAGTTTTCAGCCGGTACAAAATGCTTTTAAAATACAGAAAAATAAAACACGTTGTACTGTTAAGAAATTACATTTTCAGTTTTATTTGATTATAGTAGTTGGAATAAATTACCTGATGTAGTAGTTTGCGCAGACAGTTGGAAAAAAATTAAAGGAGAATTCATTTATGCAGGTATCTATAGAATAGTAGCGAACGTGAAGAGTAGTAAAAAAATAATAAAATAAAAAGAAGTTAGGTTAGCACGCTCACACACACACACACACACACACAATGTTAGCAAAAGTATTTAGATGCCTATTGATGCCTAGTTGTGGTTAAAAAAAATTCATTAAAATTACATTTATAGTACCGAGTGGGATCACCTTTGGCCTGAATGACAGCAGTTAGTCTTCGGGGCATGCTTTCAACCAATTGTCAAAACGTCGTAACAGGAATAAAAAATATACTATATTTGCACCATTCCTCGCGCCAAGCTATCCCCATTACTGATGCTGATAATGACTGCTGTGGTCTGGAGCAAATTCGGCGTTCTAATTCATCCCCAAAATGTTCGATGGGGGGGGGGGTTGAGGTCTGGACTCTGAGCCGGTCAGTCCAACACTTCCATATTGTGTTGTGGAAACCAGTCTGACACGCGGTGAAGTATAGCATGGAGCATTCGGTAGTGACCCTTGCATGCTGAAACATGCAAGTTTCACTGCCGAAGTATTTCCACAGCGTCGAAAGCATGAAGATGATGTCCAGATAGCCACCAGAAGTCATGGTTATGAGTACGTTCACCAGTGGACCAAGCCCCATCCAACTGAAACACCCCCCATACGATTACCGAACCTCCACCAAAATTGACAGTTGGAATGATGCAGTCCTGCCGCCAATCTCCAGATTCAAACACGACTATCAGAGTAAAATATTATGAAGCGTGATTCGTCCCTCCACAGAACCCTCTTTTCCAATCATTTGCGGTTTAGGAACGATGTGAAAGACACCAGTTCAAACGTCATTTGGCGTTGAATGGGGGGGGGGGGTGATGTGTGGCTTATACGCAGTGGCTCTGCCGTGGTAACCTAAGGCATACAGCTCTCTGTAGACAGTTCTAGTGCTGACAGATATCCATGTAGTATTTTCCAGGTTGACTGCGAGGTCCTCCACTGATGACATGCAGGACGCTCGAACATTCCGAGAGAGAGCTTATTGATCTCTATGAGTAAGTATTGGTGTTTTCCAGGGTTTTCCTGCCGTAGTAGTACTAAGGTGGACAGAGTTCAGTACAGTTTCCGTTGATTTAAAGCTTTTTCTTTGAAATTCATTGTGGTATCTGTATATGATTTCAGATCTATCCCAGTTCATTGAAAGTATTTAGACACCTAGTTGTATAAATAAATAGTGGTCCTAGTGGTCAAAAATGCGTTAAAATTACATTTTTAGTACCGAGTGGGACCACCTTTGGCCTGAATTTGTTGTCATCGGGATCAGAAGAATTAAAAACATGACTGGATAAAGCTGAGGCTTTGGCAATACACGAAGTTTAATTGATTTCTCAGTTTGCCCATAATATGGTGAACTGAAACCGAGTAATAACAATATAGGGAAAAAAAAAAGAAACTAATTATTATCTTCAACGCACGACTAGTTTCGTCTTCCTAGAAGACTTCATCGGGTGCATAACATGGAAATGAAAAAAGAGAAATACAAAATATGCATTACTAGAGAACAACAACTATACATTAAGTGACAAACTGATTGCTGACATTTGAAGGCTTTCTAAATTCCACAGTATTGTGGAACGTGCTCATGTGGGTATGATCTCGCGTGCATGAAAGTTGGATGGCTGGGGAGTAACAGTCAAAGAGGTTATAACCTAGGTCAGTATTAAGAAGGACCGTATTGAGGATAGTTTCTGTCTTCAATGTTCATTGCTTAGTACCACCAAACCTAAACCCAAAACATGCAAGCTTAAAATATTCACGGATTTACCGTCTTTGGTGTAATGCAGTGTACCTTATTTTGGTCAGACGGAAAAATCTATTAAACTACGTATTGAGAGCATGTGAGAGTCATCACATATGACAGAACAAGAGCCATCGCTTTATCTCATCATGTTCTTAATTCTGCTAACCTTGATGAAATTTTTACCACTCACTCAATGATCTGGGATAAATAAGAAAACGTCTTTAGATCGTATGATGACCTTGAGAGAAGAATTGTTGAATCGACAGAAATAAATAGTTCTCAATGGGGTCCACGTTAATACTGACATAAGTTATAATATCTTTGATTGATACTCCTTAGATATCCAACTTTGGCCGACGCGAGATCATACCCACGTAAACATGCTCAACAATACTGTGGGATCCAGAGCGCCTTCGAATGTCAGAAACCGTTTGTAACTTTATAGCTCTTGTTTTCTTGTAATGTATATATATATATATCGCATTTTTATTTTTTTTAAATTTTTTTTTCCAGTTCCATTTTAGTTCTAGGAAGACGAAAATAATCTTGAGTTCAAGATAATAGTTTTTCTTCTATATTATTATTCCTCGGTTTAGTCATATAAGTTTCATGCATTATGTCATATAACAGCGAATTTTGTTACCGAAATAGAAACAGTAGTAGAAAATTAGATACCCTTTTACCAGAACTCACCAAAAAGACGGAAAAAATTGCGAAAAGTAACAGCCATGTTACAAACAAAAGTCCTGAAGTTCTAGTATCAGCCTCAGTAAGCCTGGTGTCTAATAGAGTGGGGTAGCGATTGCACTTGTTAATGCTTACTCTGCAGTGGAATAGGGGA
This sequence comes from Typopeltis vanoorti, assembly GCF_054136105.1. Classification (NCBI taxonomy): domain Eukaryota; kingdom Metazoa; phylum Arthropoda; class Arachnida; order Uropygi; family Thelyphonidae; genus Typopeltis; species Typopeltis vanoorti. Next base: position 83,653,915 of record NC_143570.1, read on the forward strand.
TAATGCTGCAACATGAAAAAGTCTTGAAAATGAAGCCATACATTGTTATTCACTAATATATGCAGAGAGCTATTCTAACGTTGATCGAAAGCATCTAATAAATGAAGGAATAATGTACTGGATAAAAGATTTGGTGAAAATGAATCAGAAATTGTTGAAGCTGCCTCAAATTAGGCCGGAAGATCTGAAAGATTCTGGGAAAGAAGTAATTAAGATTTAAGGTAATAATTAATATTTCAGCATATATTTTGATAATAATGAAGAAACAGTTTCAATAAATTTGGATAACGATGGTAATGCGTTCAGAGTTGTGGGGAACATTTATAAAACACATTTTTGAAAGAACAATTGATGATAATAACAGATTTCCATTTCTCTCAAAATTGCTTGAAATTGTAGGCCATTATACCAGCAAGTACCTCATATGAGATTTTAGTCAAACAATTCCAGTAAAATGGAGCATAAATTAATCCCTCCACCCTGAATAATAATAATAATAATAATAATAATAATAATAATAATAATAATAATAATAATAATAATAATAATAATCGTGTGATGATACACCCTGAATGATTTATTGATGATATACAGTATATGAACGGCCCCTCTCTGCAGGACTTTGTGTTTAATCCAAAATTTAACAAGGAGTTAAACCTTTGGATTAAACCCATCGATATATATTTTATATAAGACCAGATTCAGAACATTTGACTTTATTTGCAATGCATACTGATAGCATTGTGTAGTTTCATCTACCCTATAGAAGACAACTTAACTAGTAGATTCAGATGTTGTTAGTATTATTATTATAATTATTATATCAATGAGCGTCACCTTTTTTATAATTGGTTCATTGATTATATATTGAAATGAATTTGATATTATATTAAGCAAGTGTAATCACAGCATAGAACGAAAGTTTGGTAAGGTGACTGAAAGTTGTCCTTTAGGACAACTAATGAAAGAAATAAAGAACGAACGATATCAGGAGTTACGCGTATGGATTTGTGTAATTATTAATCGATATTTAGGTTAATGTCTACGAGGTGTGAACCTTTTGATACACTTCAGTTGACGAGAGTCACATTAAGTAGTTTTACAACTTCGTTTCACGCACACACACACACACACGCACGCACGCACACACACACACACACACACACACACACACACACACACACACACACACACACACACACACACACACACACACACACACAGAGTGTGAGTTAGTGAGTGAAAGAGAGATTAAAATTCAATATAGAAATTTGAGAAGAATGATCACTAGTAGGGAAAAAAACCCGTTGTATTCTGTACTATTCTTTATTTATTGAGCTACTCAGCTGGAAGGTAAGTGCTGAAAAATGCATACCATAGGATCAACTGCCGGCCAGTTGTGTCTCTAGGGGCAATATCATCAGAACAATAGTTTTTCTCTTGCCTCTTGTCATTCATGCATTAACCTAAGAACTACGAACATGTCTATTTTGATGTGTTACATTTTTTTATGAGATGATTTTCATGCGAATGAATTTCCTAACAAAACGATACCATAAAATAATGCATGGATAGAGTATTTTGGGGAGGAAAAACTCTAGTGAAGCTTCAGACACTATGTACCTTGCCATATTAATAAGCAGCATAAAAAATTTAAGTAATGGCTGTGCCTAGATTCAATTATTAACTGAAACATCTTCCCATATGAATGGTTTGTGGTTAATACTTGAATATGTACTAACTGCGATTACTGTATATCAATCCATACAAGTTAGTATATTGCTACTGGAATGGTAATACCGTATGCTAACTCAGAACGCAATCGGAAATTTGTGAGATGAGTTGGAAGTTGGCTTTGGCGGCCTTGTTTGCAAGCGGTATTAAAATATATTTTTGACGAGTTAGAGTGGAATCTTTCCCCCGAAAAAGTACATCTCACAACCAAGTGAAAGCATGCTACTTGATCAATGAGCGCATTTCAGGTTGATATGAACCTGTGTCATATTGATAACATACATTCTGTGATTTGTTTGAAGTTCTTTTATATTCTTTTTTTTTTTCTTTTTCAAATGCATGAGAACTGTCTGCTTGCGCACGCCCAAATAATTTTTTTTTTTTTTAAAAAAAGAGAAGGTTGCTGGTGTTACTTATGTCTACACTGAAGAAGAAATCTAGTGTCACTATGCAAAGGCTAATTAGTTTGGATTAACACTGCGATATCTATGGTCATGAGGTATCTCACTCTGTCAGCTGTATATTGTTTTCAGGTTTGTTTACATGTTACGAAAGTGGGGGGGGGGGAGCTTACAGTTTCTTTTGATACGCGACTAGCTTACTCATTCTCCATTGACGAACCTGAAGAAACAATTATCGCGTCCTTGATGTTGCTGCCTAGCAGAACATACAAACACAATGTGAGCATGTCAAGGTATAGCAAGTGGGTCTTTGCCAGGTCACAAAATGATGCCAAAATTAGGTGGAGGGTTACGCTTCTGTAACCTATCTCTATAATCATTATTTGTATTCGTGTCATTCTAACGTGAAGAAACTCACATAGGTATACTCCTCTTCCAAATCCAGACAAAGGTATTATGTATGCAAACAAAGAGGGGAGAGAGAGATAATGCACTGAAGAGAATTACAAACTGTTGTAAATTGATGTCGCAGCTTTCGCGTGCACAGTTGTTCTTTCCATTAAAAAGACTTCTTTCCTTATTCTCATTATAATAAAATGCTTTATTGTTTCTACGACCTGAATTAATAAACTGATAGTAGTAAACTACGCGACTAGAAAATCGTTTCATCTCCACCTTACTCCCTCACATTCTCGCTTGAAAAGTAGTAAAATTTATATCTCAATTTACCTGAGTTGATAGTGTCATATGTATGGCAAACCTTTGCATTAATCATAATTCTTTCATGTACAGCACTGTAATTTAAATATTGTGTTCAAAGTCGTTAATGTTGTAAGAAGCATTTTTTCTCTTGAGTTCCATAAAAACGCTACAAGAAAGTTTATTACTACATTTTATTACTATGCTTAGTTAAGGTTTTAGTTTACAAAACAATAAGAGAAAACAAATGACTAAATTTGCGATCCATTACCACAATATTTTAGCTTAAAGCAACTTAAAGCAAATACTCGCGGATTTCACATGATGGTGGTTGTATTCCTAAACAGTGAGATATAACTACAAAATTCGATATTCCGCTTCCTTCCTCTTATTATAATTTAAATCCACCTGTTATATAATATATATATATATATATATAATTTAAATCCACCTGTTATATAATATATATATATATATGCAGGGTGGCCATAAATAAACGTCCCCTATTCAGCGCCTTATGTAGTTCGATATAACATCCGGATTGTTACCAAATTTGGTAAGGAGACTAATCAAGACATGGGAAGAAGGATTCCGCAAAATGTTTTTTTCGTCGTAAAGTTGCCGATAGGGAGAGTTGTAGAACTGTTGTAGCACAAACTTCACGAACGCATCCCAATGAATAGTCGCGTTTAACATGTGTCTCACTTTACCTTATCGCGTGTTACTTGTAAAGTTATATGTATTTTACCTTAATGAGTGCAATACATCAACCGCTCTTCATGAGTTTAGAACCTGCCAAAATTTGAGTAAATGTCCTCTGTCAGCTAACGCATTTATATCGATGATTCAGAAGTTAGAAGAAACATGATCTTTGGAAGGTCGAGGGCAGAGGTTGGAAACCAGTGCCACCACGGGTAATTGAAGAAGTTGCCACCGCGATTGTCGACAGATCACACGAAAATGTTGCTGATAGTAGCATCCCCTGTGGAGTAGCGCGACAATCGGGGAGATGAAGCACATTTTTATCTGAACGGGACGGTAAACACCCAAAATTGTCGAATTTGGGCTTCCAAAATCACCCCATATGCTTCAGGAACTTCCATTACATTCACTGAAAAGTACCGTTTGATGTGGCTTCAGAGCATATTTTATAATAAGACCATTCTTTTTTGGAGAATATCACTCCAACAGGAACAGTAACGTGTTCCATCACCGTATGGAAATATCGCGATATGCTGAGCAGCTTCGTCATTTCCCAACTTCAACAACAACGATGTCTGGATGAGACCATTTTTATGCAAGATGGAGCACCTCCCCACATTTCACGACTGGTACAACACTCCTACGGCATCACTTCACAGAAGAAAGAGTTATTAGTCGTATCTTTCCAGATGCATGGCCATCTCACTCTCCTGATATTACTCCTTGTCATTTTTAGTTGGGGTTGCCTGATGACCAAAGTCTATCGCAGCGATGTCTCGAACTTGGTAGTCGTATGCGACAACGTATCACAGACTGTGACGAACATTCCTTTCAGACATGTTACGTTCTGCTGTTGAGAATGCTGTGTACATGATGCAATTTCTGGTCCACGAGAACGGTGGCAACATTGAACAGGTCCTCTTTCGCATGGGGGAACTCAATGTGCTCGAGTGTGCAACAGGTTTTATTGATGTGTTATCATAAGTGCAACACATAAAGGTAATCTTTCATTTCAGTTTAGTCTTTATTATTCATTTGTCTGTCCAATTAACAATTTTTTTACATTTTAAAAACCTTTATAAAGACTTATTTAAGTTAAGGGATATTACATCCCATATTGTTTCTTAGCCGAATAAGAAACTATATAAAGTTTGGGATTCCAAACGTAAGCAAATACCTGGATAGTGCATCACCTGACCCATTTGGTAGTGCAAACTGAGGCAACTGATAGTAAGAGTGGAGCAAGCTCCGATCACTGGTCTTGGTATTTACCCATAATGTGAACTTAGCTCCTAGGAGCTGTATGTACTGTTCTATATTATGAGAGAAGGTCACTACGCAGACCGGTTTCAACCTTTATTGAGGTCTCATCAGTGAATAGGTAGACCTAGTTAATACCAAGTTTGTAGAGAACAGAACTTAAGCAGGATGTAAGTTCTGTTCGCTACAAACTTGGTATTAACTAGGTCTTACTACTCACTGATGAGATCTCAATAAAGGTTAAAACCGGTCTGGGTAGTGACTTTCTCTCATAATGTAGAACAATACATACAGCTCCTAGGAGCTAAGTTCACATTATGGGTAAATACCAAGAATAGTGATCGGAGCTTGCTCCACCCTTACTATAAGTTGCCTCAGTTTGCACTACCAAATGGGTCAGGTGCTGCACTATCCAGGTATTTGCTTACGCTTGGAAACGCCGAACTTTATATAGTTTCTATATTCGGCATGAGACTATTTGAGTTTCTTATTCGGCTAAGAAACAATATGGGATGTAATATCCCTTAACTTAAATAAGTTCATGTCGCCGAATTGAAGCCTTTGGCTCTTCGTATAATTAGTACTTTATAAAGACTTTTCAAAAGAAGGTGTGTTAGCAAATTTCATACTGAAGTGGAACGATTTTTTTCTAATCAGAAGTTGAGATATACAGACTTAGTAAATAGGATTAACCTTCCTATTGCGTATTAACTAGGTTTCTCTGAAACCAAGTGACTTAGACGCGACATGGCCAGTGAGTCTAAGTTTAGGAAAGTTGTTTCCGTTGGCTATCCGGTCAGCTCTGAATATAATGAATAAAGAGCTATGAACCAGTGGTTTTGGAACTGGCGATTCATGTGAAACTGTTGTCATTTACCAATTGCTTTGGATCAGCATGGTGAATTATGGCCTAAATTTCCAACATAAAACGACCCTCATTCCCTACTGGAAATGAGGGTCATTTTATGTTGGAAAGTGCTAAGAATCCCCATGTAACCAGATCACGCTGCCATTGGAAATTTGACCTTAGAACGTTAACCTTAGAACTCTCAGAAGTGAACCACGGCTAACTGAATTAGCAGAAGCGTTACAGCGACTAAAGTATGACATTATTGGAATGTGTGAAGATAGACTTAATGGCGAAGAAATTCTTCAATTAAAAGATTGATGGTATCCTAGAGATGGAAAGAGAGCTACAGGAAGACTAAAGATACTATAGAAGGATGAGATTAAAGAGATGCCAGGAACTCAGTGGCACAGAAAGGCACAAGATTGGAATAAATGGAGGACTTTGGAGGCGACCTTCGTCCAGAAGTGGACGGAAAATGGTTTTCTGTTTATGATGATGTAGTACCAGAGGCCAAGATAGGAAGAGAATCAGTGAGGTTGTATTTATTTTCAGCAAAAATTTGAAGAACAACATAATAAAATTTGAGAGTATATAATGAACAGCAAATATTATTGTCCAGATCTGAAAAGGATACTCTCAAGGTAACACATGTGTCCCCATCAGCAATAAGTCATGGAGTATTGCAGTCCTACCATGGAAACCCTTGTTGTGAGCTTCGGTTCTGAATGTTTTTGTGCAGGTTCGTGTTCAGTCGATGCCCAGTACTCTGCTGGTTTTATATATTATCCTTTGTTGACTCCCTGCGCTTCCATCTCAGTATTGTATTACTGATTGATGACCTGAGATGGTCCAATTTGTTAACAATTTGCCGAATAGATTCTATTTTTTTATATGTAATCTATTTGCCGAATAGATTACATATAAATAATTATATTTATATGTAAAATATTTAGAGTACTAACAGTATCTGAGTATAAAAAGTTTCTTACTTTTACAGAATTATGATATTCTGTACATCTATGAAAAGAGGCATCACAGTTATTGTTATTCTCATCAGACATTATTGTTCGTAAGACAGTTTTTACTTTCGCTATTTTCTCGGTGTTTACAGAGGTCTTCTTCGCATTTGATCATTTCATCCACCATATTTTGATGCATCGTTTCTTCTCATGAAGAGTTTGCTCTAAATTAAAGATGCCAAGAAATTATATTCTTGGTTTAATCCTTTATCCAAGTGTAAGCAAACAAAATTTGCGTGAAGTATCTTCACAACAGGGCTGCTTTTATATAGAGGATAATGAATTCACATCCGTGCCGACAATGCAAAACATACATCCTTTCGGATGTCTATAATGCTGTACATTAGGGGAAGGACAACTGCCAAGTGGTCTTTTGACCTTGATTATGGTCTCATCAGTGGGAGCCAGACCCAGAAGAGATATCAAGGTTGAAGTAATGCAGAAGCCATATAATTCCCATATACTAGTAGTGAAAAGTTGTATCACCTTACTATTAATTTACCCTGGATCAGATAATGCAGAAACGGAACGTATATGAAAAAAGTGGATCACCAATTAGGCGGATTGTTTTCATGTATATATAATCATGTATTATTAGGATGGTTTTGGGTTGTCGTTGTTATGTGCCATTCAGTCGTTTTCGACTCCTGGTGATCTTGTGAACAAAGGCTCTCCATCCATCCCACTGGACCTCTTATCCTTTCTTTCAGCAATTGTAAGTTCAGGTTGGTAAGTTCTATTATGTTGTCCGTCCAACTGTTTTTTTTTTTTTGCTCTTCTTCTCATTCCCTCAATCTTCCCAACATAACTGCCTTTTCCAATGATTCATCAGCTCGCATGATATGTCCAAATTACATCAACTTCTGTTCAGCGATCATCGCCTCCAAGGAGCACTCTCTAAAACCTTCTTATTGGTCATAATAACCGCCTCCTCCTTATTGATCATAATAGCCGCCTCCTAACCCATAATTGAAATTAATCAAATTGACATCACTACTGGAAATACCGTTGCTTTGACAATTCTAACTTTCATAGGCCTTTTCACGCCTTTGTCTTTCAAAATTTGTGTCAGGTTTAAAATCACTTTTTTTCCTCTTGACTATCCTTTTTTTAGTTTCATCTTCACATTTACCACTATTTCTGATACCGGACCCCAGTAAACCATAACTATCAACGATTTCTATTTTATCTCCCTCTATTATAAATTCATTTAAATTGCCAGAAGCCATCACTTTTGTTTTGTTGATGTTTAAATTAAGCCCGGTTTTGTTACTTTCCCTCTTAACGAATAGAATCAACCGCTCCAGATCTTCCTCAGTTTCTGCTATGAGGGCAATATCATCCAATCTTTGTCTAAATGAGCCATTCTCATAATATATTCACTATAAATATTAAAAAGGTAGGGCGACAATATACAACCCTGCCGCACCCCTTTTCCCACTCGAACACTGTCTGTTTCTCCAAAGACTGTTTTTACTGAAGCTTCTTGGTTGTCATACAGCTCTCTTATCAAGAGAATTAGATGTTCAGATATTCCAATTGATTTCATTACAATCCACAGTCTGTTATGATCCAAGCTTTCAAAATCTTTCTTATGATCAATAAAACAGGTGACTGCTTCCTTGTGAAACTCTCTTGTTCTTTTCAGAATCCATCTCATGTTTGCTATTTGGCCTCTAGTTCCCCTACCTCTCCTAAAGCCTGCCTGTTCTTGTGGTATTTCGCTATCCACATATGGCTCCGACCTATGTTGGATCACTTTCGGCATAACTTTACTTTCGTGTGAAATTAAAACGATGGTCTATAATTCTCACAATCTCTGGGATTTTATTTTTTCACCAGTGTATATATTTTTTCAAACTTGTTCACAGATTTCAGGCAATATATTCACTTCATCCCCAGCAGCTCTCAATAATTTAACTGACACAACATCAGCTCCACGAGCTTTTCTTTTTAACAGCTGTTTCATAGCTGATATCATTTCACCTTTCATTATCATGGGTTCCTCAACAAATTCTTTCCTTTCAAATTCCCCTTCAATATTATCATCTTTCTTGTACAAATCCTCTATATACTCTTTGCATCTTATTTTCACTACCTTTTTACAACTCCTAATCTAGGAATAAACTTCCCAGTAACATCATTTACTTTTCTAAACAGATCTCTTGTTCTACCCGTAATGTTGCATTTTTCAATTTCCTTGCACCTTTTGTTTAGATATTTTTCCTTATCTTTCCTAGCCTGTCTCTGCAAATCTGCACTGTAACCCCGTTTTTTGTGTCTCATTTGAAATGAAAAAGTTTCATTTTTCTTCTTTCCTCTGCTATTTGAATAGCTTCTTCTGACAATCATTTACAATATTTCTTACTTGTTGCTTTACTTATAGTATTCTTTGCGGCTTCTATGACTGTACACAGGGCCGGCGGAAGCGGGCATGCAGAACATGCGGGCGCCGCTACGAAGGGGTCCCCACCGCCCGGGGCACGGTTTATAAATTCTTTTTAAGAAACAAATTTTTTATCATAAAAACAAAAAATTCTTAGAATGATCAATATTAAAATAAATAAGGCCGGATACACCGAATAAAAAAAATTGTATATTGCCTCCTCTTTGATCAGCCGGCTGTTTACAATTTTGCAGCGAGAGCAGGCTAAATGCTTGCCTGCAGTGTAATTGCTTGCCTGCTATTAATTTACAGAAACTAACACATTGTTAGTCTCTGTAAATTTAGAAGATCCATGTGAATGCGGAAATATTGATGCAAAATTATGAGTTTTAATTGAAATGGGGCCTGTTCAAAAGAAAAATATAATATATCCCAGAGGTACATATGGTCGTAAATTTGGCGACAAGTATTATAATAGAAAAATGGAAAAAAAAACGGGGAACTCGAGCCAAGAACATGACTCACTAATTCCGAAACTTTAAATTCTGTTTTTTGCTTTTGTTGAAAACTTTTCGCACCTACTGAATCAAGTAGTCTTGTAGAAAGTTATAACGATTGGAGAAATGTAAGTACAACTTTGCATAGACATGAGACTAGTTTAACTCACACGAAAAATTTCTTAAAATGGAAGGAACTTGATAAAAATTTAAAAAACAAAACTACTATTGATTGCCAGACTCAAAGTATGTATGAAATGGAAAAGAAACATTGGACGAGTGTTTTAGAACGCTTGATTGAAATTATAAAATTCCTTGGTAGCCAAAATTTAGCTTTTCGCGAATTATCGGATAAATTATATGAAAGGAATAACGGCAATTTTTTAAAATTAGTCGAACTGTTTGCGAAGTTTGATCCCGTTATGGAAAATCATGTTGAAAGGGCCCTACAACGAAACAATAGAGTACACTATTTGAGTAAAGACAGTCAAAATGAAATATTGGAAAGTTTAAGTAACAATCAGGGATACAATTTTATTATCAATTCAAAAATCTAATTATTATCCCATAATTTTAAACGTCACACCTGATGCAGGTAAAACAGAACAAATGACCATTATTATTCTCTTTGTTTCCTGTGACAATGGAATTGTCAAGATCAGGGAAAACCTTTTAGGTTTTGTAGATATATCAGATTCCACAGGACGTGGTTTATGTAATAATGGAACAACTGGAAAAATGGAACATTCCCATTGAAGACATGTGAGGTCAAGGGTATGACAATGGGGCAAATATGAAAGGGAAAAAATATGGGCTCCAAAATTAGCTTTTGATCCAAAATCCTCGAGCTTTTTACGTGCCATGTGCTGCTCATACTCTAAATTTAATCATTAACCAACAATGCAGCTAAAGTGAATGCAGATACAATTAGTTTCTTTGCAATTATTCAAGAAATATACAATTTCTTTTCATTCTCTTACAAACGTTGGGCAATCCTTTTAAAGTTCGTAAAAAATTTAACATTGAAACAGACATCACAAATGCGATGGGAAAGTAAAATTAATGCAATCTGCTGTCTACGATATCACTTAGGAGAAATTTACGATGCACCTTTCGAAATTTTAAATAATGAAAATTTTAATAAAGAAACTCAGCATGAAGCACAAACATTATGTGCTAAAATAAAGGACTACAAATTTATTTGCTCTCTTATAACTTGGCATGATTTACTTAACAGAATAAACCCTTTGAGTAAAATGCTTCAAGACAAAAATATGAACATTATATTTGCTTTAGAATCTATCGAAAACTAAAAAATATTCTTACAAGACTATCGATCAGATACAAATTTTAAAGAAGTTCTAAAAACGGCAAAAGAACTGAGTGAAGAGGTGGATGGAGAACAAGAATTTAAAACTGGTACGGAAGTTCGACGACGAAAGAAGACGAAACGTTTGACTACGAGCTTCATGACGAAACGCCACAATCGCCAGAAGATAAATTTAGAGTGAATGTGTTTTATTTATATACTTCTAGACGTTGCGATGAGTTCTTTAATAGAACGTTTTGAACAACAGATTAATACAAATTAATAACAAAGATTTACGAAAAAATTGTGACGATTTAGAGATTCTCTTGAAGGACGGCGACAATAAAGATGTAAATATAACAGAACTATATGCCGAGTTATGTGCTTTCCGGGATATTTTTCGGAAGGATAATTTAAATATTCAAAACTTTTTCGATATTCTTAATTTTATTGTGTCCGATAATTTATCTTTCCCTAACTTTTCAATTGTTTTAAGAATATTATTAACCTTACCTGTTAGTGTAGCGAGCGATGAACGTTCCTTTTCCAAGTTGAAATTGATAAAACCTACTTAAGAACAAGTATGATACAAAAAAGCTTGTTAGTTTGGCGTTAATAGCTATTGAAAATGATATATGTGCGGAATTAGACGTTAAGACCATTATTTTTAATTTTGTGAATATGAAATCAAAAACCCTAAAATTTTAATTAAAAAAATTCAAGTATATTTATGTAATTTACTTTATTTTCTGTTATTCTGTAAAGATGTTATTTTTTGAATACTTATATTAAATGTTCTAATTGTTTCTGAATTATTTTCTTATTTTCTCATCTATCTTGAGTTTCTTTTATTTTCCTAAAAGATAGTTCCACTTATAAAAATTATAAAAACATTTTAAAAGGTTACTAAGAATTTAGTAACTTGTAAAAAATGCAATAATTTTTTTAAACTTTAGTTCAAATAAATTTTAACTTTAATTTAAAATTCATTCTAATTTCGTTAGCGATTCGGGTCGGTGAGAAGGCTATAATCCCAGTATAATTATATTCAACGATTAAAGTGAAGTGGCTTTATCAAAATTTGCTTTAACTTTTGAGAATTTTTTAAATATTCAGTTTTTTAACGATTATTCTGCCTAGTCAACACCCCCGGTTCGTTACATTTAGCGACCCAACGTGTGTCTGTCAAAATTTATTTAAGAAATTTCAAATAATTTACATTTTTATTATCGTAAAAGAACCACACACGCTCGGATCGTTACAGGGGCGCTTAGATAGAAATTGCATGCGGGCGACAAAACCCTAGCGCCGGTTCTGACTGTACATTTTTTTTCCCATATTTCTTCTAATTCTTTTCCTGTCTTATTCAAACGTTTTAATTTCTTTCCAAGTTATACTTTAAATGCTTCATTTATATGATTTAAATGAAATCTGATACTGTCCTTTTGTTTCTTCTTATCCCTTAATTACAATTTAACTTCAGCTCTCAATAATTCATAATCTGTCCCAGACAGTATTTTTGCTGCTTGGATAGCGCTTCTCCACCTTCTGCTGGCAACAATATAATCTATCTGGTTTCTGTATTCTTCGTTCGGTGAAGTCCATGTGTACAGTCTTCTTCTATGTTGTTGAAAGCAAGTGTTTGCAATAAAGCAACTGTTCTCAACACAAAATTCCAATATCCTTTCTCCTGCTTCATTCCTCAATCCTAAACCAAATTTTCCACTGATGCCTCGTTCTTCTTTTTCTCTCACTTTTGCCATCCTATCACATAATATCAAGGGATATCTCTTTTATCAATACTGTCTACTACGTGTTGCATGATGCTGTAAAATTCTTCTACCTCATCTTCACTTGAATCTGTAGTGGGTGTATACATCTGTATGAATGTAAAATTCACTAGATATGCCTTCATTCTGATTAGAAGTATTCTATCAGAACCTGAGTTGCAACCCAAAAGTTATTTTCTGTATTCTCTTCTAAATATGAATGCTGCTCCATTTCTTCGAAGGTTCCCATGTCCAGACTAATACATCATGAAATCGTTAGTATCAAAGCGATCCATTCCTTTGAACTAATTGATTCTTTTAATTTTTTTAATTTCTTTCTTTACCAGTTCCAGTTTTCCTTGATACATGCTTCTAACATCCAGTGTTAGAAGCATGTATCAAATAAATAGCAAGATAAAATAGCAAGATAAAACCTATTTTATGTAAATCAGTAAAGCGGAGGCGTCTTCTTCTGAGATCAACTCTATCAGAAGTTGAACTTGAAGAAGGCTTTAATCCAGCTTCATCTTTCTTCTTGAACTATTGGGAGTTCCTCTCTGCTCTTCTCCAGTAGCCATTTCAATGCCTTCCGATCTGGTGTCTCATCTTCCAGCACTATATCACAATAACTTAAGCAATTGTTCATAAGATTTTCTTGAGAATAGATACACAGAATGGTTTGTCATTCCTTATTCTGTGTTTGTTTAGCGTGCTAGGTAAGGAACCTGGGAAAGAAGGCAGACTATCCCTGCAATAGATGAAGAAAAGTAAAATAGGTAAGATTGGAGGGGTGGAGAGGAAGGTTTATAGTGCACTACCTCAAATGTGAGACTATTATAAGGACGGGCGGGTGTGGATTTAGAAAGTATTAAAGCAGAAGATTGCCAAGTCAATCCAAGAAAAAGTAATAAGCATTATCAAAATACGAGGGTATGCTGAAAAGTTGTGATAATCACCATAAAGAAATTGCGGCAGAACCATGTAACTTACACATTATTCTCCATATTTCCCACGAAGTGTTATACACTTGTTACAACGCTGCTGCATCATTTCCAATCCTCTCAGAAAAACGTCCTTCCATTGTTGCACAAACCAGTCATTTTTATTCTAGGTGTTTATCAGAACTTTGTAGCACCCCCCCCCCCTCGTATATCGAAACATTATGGAAAAAACCAAGAAGGAGTGAAGTAGGATCTTTCCTCCAGGCAATATGGGACACTTTTGATGGTGTTTGTTGATTATGGAGAATTTGAATCTTCAAGCATTTGAGTACTACAAAGTTTCTGAAATGAAGAATACTCTAATCAGTGTCCTTGTGCTGTTAAATTTCTACAGAGAAGGTTTTAAGAAATAATCAAAGATAAAACCTGGTTATATTTCTTCCAAAATTTATGACAAGATAGTAATGAAAGTAAATCTGATATAATGCTAACTTCTAACTATACAGCGGAAGAAATAATATTATGAAATCTAACAAGTAATACATGAAAGTAAATTAGAATAATCCCCTTGAAAAGTTGAAATAAATATAGAACTTATTAAATATGTAGGTATCCTCTTCCTCAAACGACTTTTAAAATTATTTCACAGTATCTGGCAGCAAGGAAAGCTGGAATAAGGTCATTATGATTCCAATATATTGCATTTTTAAAAGGTGATAAATGTAACTGTGAAAACGAGGAATAAATCTTTAAAATACTGGTTATAAGTTATATGTACAACTTCGAAACTTAAATCATATGTATAAGATAAACTTTGTGAAGAACAAAATGACTTCCGAAAAGGATGATCATGTGTTGACCCAGCTTTTACATTAAAATTTCTAATTGAAAAGTATTGTAAATTCAACAGAGAAACACACATAGCATTTGTAGATTACTAGAAAGCCTTTGACACTGTTTTAATGACCAACCATGGATCATACTCAAGAGGTTAAACATTCCAAATCAGTTACTCGCAGCAAAAACTAACAGGTATATGGCAATCAGTAAACAGAGGAATCCATTAAGGATGGATGCATATTGTCAGTACTCTTATTTAATATATACATATACTTAATGATCAATTCTTTTGAGATGACCAAATAATCATTGCAACAAAAAGATGAATTGAAGAAATCAACAGATTCCTTAAACATAATTGCTAAAAAATTTGAAATTCAAATATCAAGAGACAAAACAAAAATCACGGCTTTTAAATCACCATCCATCTTCTGTCAGCAGTAAAATCATATTTGAAAATAAAATTTTAGAAAAAAATTATCTGCTGCAAATATCTTGGGTGTGGTACATCAGCATATCATATACAAAAGAAGCTGGCATTGATATCAAAACTCCAATCTTCCTAAAAAGAATAAGATGATAAAAAATAAGAATTTAGAAAGTATTGGCGAGCTTCCCTACTTTATGGAAGTGAAATATTGACCATAAAACAAAAGAATGGGAACCGGAGAATTTAAATTCCTACAAAGCACAGCAGGCTATAGGAGTGAGAGTACAGAACTCTTTGGTATTCTAGCATTGGGAAGAAATCTGATGAGAGGCAGTTTCCACCACGACACGAATAAGCCACCGGAAAAGAAACTGAAATCCCATTCTCAAAGATAAGGAGGTAGGCCATAAGATGATAAATTGTTGAGAAGTCGTTGAAGCAGACACGATCAAATGCCTTATAAATATCAAGGGCAATCATATAGTTATCGAAATTTTTCCAAGGCCATAAAACTCACTATCCTAATCCCAAAGAAATTAGGATAGTGAGGGACGGCTGTTGTAGAACGAGAATAGTGGAATCCGTATTGGTGATCACTAATTAACTGATGGATCTCTAGGTAATGAGGAATCTGGTTGTTGATTACCTTCTCTATCACTTTTGAGAATATTGAGGTGCAGGCAATGGAGCGTTAGCTCGATGGTTGACTTTTATCTCTCTTTTTTTTTCTTTTAGGGACAGGCTGGATACAGGTTTTCTTCCATGCCATGGGATGGATGCCAGATGAGCATGACAGCTTATTCAGGTCATATAGGATTGGTGTAAATTCTATAGCAAACGTTTTGAGCATAACTGTAGGCATGCCTTCTGGACTAGAGTACTTATTAATATCAAGGCCGAGTTTATTTATGATCTCCTTACGACATGACAGGAGACATGGTGTGAGTAGTTCGTGGAATAGCGCGAGAAATGCCTTGATCGTCTAACCAGGAGTTGAATTAAAAGAATGATGTCAAGAAGTCTTCCTTATTTTCAGGAGATGTTATATTCTTACATCAGGATGAAAGGTGAAAATATGGCAGTACAGAATAATTGCTCGACAGCCTTCGCTAGGAATCAGAAAGCTCAACTCCCATTTGACAACGATGCACGATATTTAGCCCTTACAAAACAATAAATCTGTTTGTGATTTTTTTTACGGTTTTGCGGATTGTAGTGTAAGCTGAGTGAGAAGCTGAAGTTTTTAACTTGAGTCATTGAATGTATGCTAAATTGTTGTCTTGGATTGCTTTGGCAAAATTATTGATGGACCTGGTCTTGGATAAGGGTATATGGATAGATATACCCTTGGACATTGAATTTGAATGGCGTGAGGAATACAGGAAGAATAACTTCATTTGTTTATTTGTTTAGATTAACTGCTTGAATCAAAAGGACGGTAACAATAATTAGACCAAGGGAAAGTGGCATTTAAATTCCGTAGGACATCCGAATTGGGTCCGTTGTAGTGCAGTTGGATACGAGGCCTAGAAAAAGAAAAATTGATAAGTTATAATCATAGGTGCCAGGAGGAGACTAACATCAGCGGTATATTTGGGGGAGAGCTGGTTAAGTAAAGGTCAGCAGTGTTGGGAGATTTATAAGAATTATCTGACATTCTGGTAAGTTGGTGAGAAATTTAGGTTAGATTAATATTGGCAGCAAGCAAGTCTGCTTTTCTATCAGACTGGTACGTGAAGTTAGAGAAAGGTAACAAGTGTGAATTTAGGATGTCGAAATCTATCTGGAGCAATTAGATTGTATGCGATCAACTTCCAGATATATATATATATATATATATATATATATATATATATAAAAGATCAGTACAGTTATTAGAATCATAGGAATGGTAAAGGTAGAAAATGAAGGTATAAAAATGAGACACGGAAATCTTGAGCCGAAATAGATCTTATAAAGGAGATTCCAACCAGGAATCTCCTTATAATAATCATAGTCTTTGGCATGCGATATGAAACTTAAAAACACATATACCATTCTTCTTATGGAAGGTAGCATTCATGATGTAATGTGAAAAGTTGAGGTGAGCTGTAGGCGTAAAGGATGTCATTTGAGGTACTGCGATGAATAATACATAGTTTGGATGCCTGTAAGTAGTGATGTACGTCATTGATGTTTGTATGGAGAGACTCCGAATGTTGAAGTCAATGTGACATGTTTTTTGGTATTATATTTTTCCAGACATTCACTAAAGTTATTGAATAAATTATTGATTTAATAAATTAATAACGCCCACTAGCATATTAAAAAATCTGTCTGTCCGACTACGGTGAAAAAAATATATATACTGAGAAAACCTATATATAAGGAGATCAGTGGCATCATCTTTTCACAAAATGTCATCACATCTAGAACGATGGTAAGACATTGTATCCCGTTCTAAGAGCAGTTTTGGATTTTCACAACATAAAAGTAAAAACAACGCACATTAAAGGAGTTGTAATTTTGAATGCGGAACAGTTGAAAATCGAAGTACAAAGAATAAGAAATGAAGAAAGGAAATAGAAATATTTTACCAATTTTTTGTAATCGATAGCACAGTAGTAAAAATACAAATATGAAATATGCGGACTAAATATCGAGGTTGGTAGAAATATAAAGGTATACTGTATGTCATTTAAAGTACAGTGTTAACCTCTTTCAAATTCATCTGAAGAAGTCCCTGAGATTTTGCCATCATGTGTGTGGACGCTTGTGAACGATCTAACAATGAGCAGGCTGCCTATCAAAGAAACTGTCCGATTCCTGACAGCTGGCAGGTACTTTATTAAGACGCAGGCGATTCCTGTGTAGAAATAAAAGCCGTTAGTGTGTCGTTATTTTTTTTCCCTTCCTCCACTAACCTCTCATAAACTAGCAGCGAACTTTCACTTTGTCCCTGCAGAACATAATTATCACATCTTAACAAACCATGAAACAATCTGTCACTGAATAACGCAGGGCGTCGGGGACCATGCCTATTCTATTAGAGGGCAAAATTCGTCCCCCCACTTCCCCATCTCAATTCGAACTAGTACTGTAAATATGGGCCAACTGGATAACAATGAACCTAGTCGTGTGAATATCACAAACCTTATCATTTCTGAGTAACAGCGACTTTGTATGGGGGAAAGTTAAAGAAGTAGGTGACGCTTTGCAGTTCTTGTTGAAGGATGTTAACGATCAAGGGAAACCATGCATTCATGCATCACGTTTATAGCATTTGTGTAGTTGATGTGTGTATGCATGTGTTCCGGTTTAGATGTGCTTTAGTTGAGAATTATCGCTGTTTTTGATACAGAAAAAAAATAAAGCAAAAACTATAAAGGACTGAATGGTGGGCCAATAGTTCAAGGACAATATGACTGCTGTCCAGAGAATACATTTTGCGCCACGGTAAATGAAAATTGAAAACATCAAATTACTGGATTGATCAACGCTTTTCTCTTCACTGTTTTATAAGCAAATAGATGAATCCGGACAAATTCAGGAGATTTTTAGCATATCATAGTGTATATTAAGTGAAATAAGTTTTATATTAAACATACTAAGTTTGCAAAGTTGAATTTGTTAAAATTCTATAAATGAGAATGCACCATGCAGAGATTGAAATTTTAAGTTTAAACTTAAAATTTCAATCTCTGCATGGTGAAAAGGGTGAGTGACTTCCTGAGATATTTGCATTCTTTTTGACTTAAAAAACTACTTTTGATAGCAGATAGAAAAAAATTAGCGGAATGGGATTGTTTGATTCCAGTAGTGAATGCTCAAGTATTTTTCAGATAGCACTTGTTACGAAATCAAGTTCTCGAAAACAACCACAAGAGCTGATTAGGGATGACCTCAGTTCGCCTGTATATTAGTGTATATTAAGTGAAATAAGTTTTATATTATACATACTAAGTTTACAAAGTTGAATTTGTTAAAATTCTATAAATGAGAATGCACCATGCAGAGATTGAAATTTTAAGTTTAAACTTAAAATTTCAATCTCTGCATGGTGAAAAGGGTGAGTGGCTTCCTGAGATATTTACATTCTTTTTGACTTAAAAAACTACTTTTGATAGCAGATAGAAAAAAATTAGCGGAATGGGATTGTTTGATTCCAGTAGTGAATGCTCAAGTATTTTTCAGATAGCACTTGTTACGAAATCAAGTTCTCGAAAA
Source organism: Typopeltis vanoorti (assembly GCF_054136105.1). Lineage (NCBI taxonomy): Eukaryota > Metazoa > Arthropoda > Arachnida > Uropygi > Thelyphonidae > Typopeltis > Typopeltis vanoorti. The sequence continues at coordinate 83,672,958 of NC_143570.1, forward strand.
CAACCACAAGAGCTGATTAGGGATGACCTCAGTTCGCCTGATTTTCAAATGAAAAAGGAGATAGAACTCAAGCACCAGCTTCACATATTCTCTCTCTCTCTCTCTGTTCACAATTTGTAACATAGAAGATACTCATTCTAACTTCGAAGATGCCATGCCCTGATGGTAACGATCTTTAAAAAAAAGGTGATTAATAAAATTATGGCAATTATCTGAGCAGCTCTCAGCTTTTGGTTCTGGGATCATTATTAGATTATCAGACTTTTTTTTGCTATGTTCAGACCGTACACAAGAGCTTGGTTAATCAACTTATAGTATATTATGGATAGTGAGTTGGGAAAGGAGAAACTTGTTTACATTTGATGTTAAGGCCTGTATATTTTATTCCTCGGGAAACATATAACTGGAAAGATTGTTCCACAATATAGCAGTAGTAGAATGGAGGAGGAAAAGAACCTGTTTCTGTGCGTTTCGAATTGTACTGTGAAGGAATGTTAGGTGGCAGTTGCATGTTCTCCAACGGATTTAATACAAACTGGGCGGAAGATTTGTTGATGCTGTTTCATATGAATATTCGCCATGAAAATATTAATCTGATTGCTCTCTTCTGTAGTGAGTCAAATATTTTTAGTCAAATATTTTTACTGCTACCTCTTAAAAAACTCCGGAAATCGCAGTGCATTGCAGGCCATCCCATTGAATAATTGACATTTTCTTCACTGCAACTCCACTGAGATTTCTGGATTTTTTTTTGTTTCCTAAAACAGTTTTTATGACTTTTATTTGATTTACCAAAGTCTTTGCGACTGCTAATCTTGGTGCTGCCCGGAAAATGCTATCGACCAAGCGTCGTGTAGTGCAAACGCCACATCCACTGAGCTACACAGGCTCTCACAAGCATTAATTTACTACAGCAATAATTTCCCACGGGAATGAAGAATGAATAATTTTAAGATATGTGTCATCACAGTCATGTGAATACTAATCACTTAGTCATATGTAAGTATTTGAGAAACATCCAAACTTGGGAAAATGATACCTTTTGAACAATACTGCAATTTACGGATGTGACTTATGTCATCTTCATGAAAGACCCCTTTGAAGAAAACCGTGATTTGTAGTAACTGTTCTCTGGGGGGGGGGGGGATATTGCTCATTACGATAACATAGTATCTACGGGCTGAAATCTAAAGGACGAAGTACTCAACTATTTCAGGTTACAGTATTTACAGAAATTTCGTTCTTTGTGGTTTTTGTGTTTGTGTTGTGGTGTGGATATAAAATTCAACTATTTTGGAATATTCGTATTTAGAAGAGCCATTCTGAAAAGCTGTAAGCAATTTTAAATTATCATTAGAATTTCTAGAATACATACAAAAGGTTTTGTAATCCATTTAACTGTCCGTTTATTTTTTAATTTATTTATTTTAAAGTACCGTAGAGACACCAGCATATAATAAAATTATTCAGAAAAGTATAGTACCAAGATGTTCCCATTCTGGAAAGAAATATAAGTAATTTTTTTTTTTTTAACTTAAACATAACAATTAATAATTCTAATTTCAATAATCAATGTGCGTATGTTTCGGTAAGCGTAATTCTAATACTGAATAGTTTTTATGCATTCGTGATATCTGTAAATTCCTATTTCTGCATATTGCATTGTAAATAATATCTGTGAAATAAATATGTAAACTTAAAAAAGAACAAACGTGATGTGTTATGTATGTTTAAGTGAGATCACTTTCGAAATCGCCGTGAATTCACACACGATTTGTTTATTTATTTATTTATTGAACTTTAAGATCTTAATTTTAGACAAATCAAAATATTCGGATGAATTATGAATAAAATATGAATTTGAATTAGAATATGAATATAGAAGAAAATACGGATGAGCTATGGAAAAAAAGTGTGTTTAAGGGTCACTAGTATATAATTAAATTATTCAGAAAAGCTTGAAACACTACCGCCATCACGACTTTCTCTAAGAATTCTCACCCTTTAACAGGAAAGAAATACCCCAAAATGTATTGGAAAATTAGTACACCCATCTATAGACAACCAAACATGATGACAATGACGGATGTGTGTCACCCTGGGAAAATTCCAAGATATCTTATCTCAGAAACATCGCCCACAATTCCATAGCCAAACCAAAACACCATGTGATATCACAGAGAGACATATGTTCCCCAGAAATTTCCAAACACATAACGACACGATTCTTATCTCTAAATATCACGCACAATGCAATAAATGAACCAAACACACCACGTGATGTCCCGGACTGACGAAGGCCTCAGCGAAATTCCAAAATCTATAACAACAAACATTCACGTCACGATTCCTTATCTTGATCTTGATCTTGATCTTGTTAGAAGTGTCCCACCAATCACGACACGATTCCTTATCTCTAATATATCTTCCTTTCCATTCAAAACAATAACGTCACTTATTTACAACTAACGAATGACGTCACTTATCTACATCTCAAATACAACACACACCCACATCACGATTCCTTATCTTAACTTGATCTTGATCTTGTCAGAAGTGCACCACCAATCACAACACGAATCCTTATCTCCACCATCACCCATAATTCCATACGCGAACCAAATCACAAGAACTGACGTCACTGACACATATGCCCCCAGGGAAATTCCTAACATTACAAACTCATGACGTCACACACAATGAAGTCATCTTCTTATCAACCAATCACGTCACGATTCCTTATCTTATCTTGATCTTGTTTAAATTGACCACCCTACTACTGCCGTTTTATCCCGGTTGTCTCTAATTCCACTGTTTGTTGAAAAATATATTATGCATAGCCGAAAATTGCCACGCACCCCCTAACGACCTTTCGCGTATCCCCCGGGGGTACGCGTACCACACTTTGAGAAACACTACTCTAAAGAGAGTCTTCATTGTAACATTCCTTCAGCTCATGGATGAAAAACTTCTTCTGGAGCCAAAATAACGAACCGAAACGAAACTAACGTATTTTTATAGTAAAATGCTCACAGAATATGAAAGTAAGTCGAATACGAAAGGATTGAACTAAGTGCATAGTTAAAAAGACAAGTGCTTCACCAACCTACTCCAGCTAATTCGGCGTAAGTACTTGTCATTCGGGTGGTTGGAGTAATTCTACTTACTTTATATCTTTCTTTTTAGATATCTATTTATCATTATAATATATTTATTATTATCGTAAGGGAACTTTTATCATTTCATTTGTCAGTTTGACTGCTATAAACATCATTAATTTAACGAACGTTTAATCTAAAATCTTCCTTGAACACAACTGGGTTTTTATTAGTCGTAATATCACAAAAATACACCCATTTACTTGTTTCGCAAGAAAAAATGTGTGGCGTCGTCAGGGTAAGCACATTAAAATAAAATTAAATAATGAAATAAATGTGAGGTCAGCTACTGTAAACTAAAAACATTAAGAGCAGAGTATGTAGGTGCCGTTACGGTATGAATAATGGAAAAATAGAAGACGCGGGAGGTGACACGGGTTAACCGCTATCTGGTGTTACTTGGAAATGGTTGCTGAAAATTTCAAAGACAAATCTGGCTTTGAAAGGATTTGAAAGATTTCCAAATGTCACAGGATTGTTCCTTGGTCCTTATTTAGGATGCTGTGTGAAAAGATGACAATATTTCATTCATTTATCCGACGAGAATTGAGTTGGTTTCTAAGTAGGACAAAGAACTATTGTTTCAATCGATACCATGGTGTGTTGGAAAACGAATACGCTTTACCAGAGTTGTCTTCTCTTTTATGAGCAAGATGTTCTTCTTTTTTTCTTAGCTCAAAATATTTCGAGGTATGACCTATATATGAAAAACCCCACGAGGAGGGAATTCTGTGAATTCCAGGATGTTTATAGAAGGTCTTTAGGACAGAGGAGCATATTCAGTATATCAGGAATGGGTTTATAAATCATCTTGATATCTTGTGGTTTAAGGAGATTAGCATTTTTTCTTTAAAGCCTACTCGGAGCACACAGTTCGTGGCACGCTGTTGTTGATGCGTTACAGGAACAGACGACCATTTCAGGTCTCAGTATCATCATAGGCGACATTTTCCAATCGTCAGTTGGCGTGTGATCGCCAACAGTGGACAGTTGACGACTGGAAAATGTCGTCGAGTGTGACAAATCGCAGTGTGTACTGTAACCAGAATATGGCAGCAACAACATTACACTCCAACAACTACAACATGAGGTTTAATGGTGTGGGTGAATCTTTTCTTGGCACACTAGGCCCCCCCCCCCCGATACCAGCTGAATGCCTATCTTAATATCGTCGTTGATCATGTTCAACCATTCATTCATGGCCGCAATTTACCTATTATCAAATCGGTACTTCCAGCAAAATACAAAGTGCTTAGCGTGTTGAAGTGGTTCGAGGAACACGACAGTGAGTTTCATTTACTTCAGTGGCCAGACGTCTACCTAGTAGATCTTTGGGATGAGATGGAACAAGCAGTTAGCAACAGCAAGAGTTTATCCTATAACTCTTAGTTATAGGACAAACATCCTATAACTAAGACACTAGTTATATCAGCAGCACTTAAATTAATCTAGATTTCCACCACCATGGTTGAAAATGTTTAGATAGAATAGACTTAATATCTCTGAAGAGGCGTCAAATTAATGCTGTCCATTTAAACATTTCAAACTAAATCTATCGTATTAATAACGTACAATATTAATATGATATCAGGGTAGAAATGCGAAAGCGAATATCAAGATGATAATGCACCTATTAATCCTGCCTGATCTGTTTATCAGTGATATTGATTTATGGACCATCAAGGTGAAATTGGTCACATTTTACCGTTCTTATTTAAAGTAGCTTTCTTTCTTCGGCTATTTGAAAGTAGGAATAAGATGCAAAATGTATCGAGATTATATTCTGAGTGGACAATTTATTAGGAGTACTTAATAAATTGTATTAAGTACTCCTAATAAATTGAGAGTATTAATAAAGGAGTACTTTATTAGGAGTGGGACTCCCTTTTGCCTGAAGAACGGCAAGTAATCTCTGTTGTACCGAATAAAATGTCTAAAACGATCCTCTAGGTCCTAGAGACGATCTATAAATGAATATCACTGATAAACAGATCAGGCAGGATGAATAGGTGCATTATCATCTTGAAATTCGCTTTCACATTTCTACCCTGATATCGTATTAATATTGTACGTTATTAATACGATACATTGAATTTGAAATGTTTAAATTGATAGCATTAATTTGACGCCTCTTCAGAGATATTAAGTCTATTCTATCTAAACATTTTCAACCCATGCTGGTGTAAATCTAGATTAATTTAAGTGCTGCTGATATAACTAGTGTCTTGGTTTTAGTTACTGCTTGAAATAAGCAATTACAACTGCCGATCTTAATATTCCTGATGCATGTTCAGGTCGATTTGGTTTAAGGAGAAGATTGTTCCTCTTTAAAGATATATTGTTCATCTGAGTGTAGTCAGAATCGACGAGGTGGGTAAGCACGACTCTGTTCCATATGTTTGTGTTTTACTCGGTAGTATCATATTAGCCAGTTCGCCCTTTTGGAGGGGAGAAGGGATGTACGAAATTTTTTTTTTCGCCAGAACCCAAACTCCATGTCGTCGACCCTGCATATATATCTGGTTTCTTTTAGAACATATTCTAATGGAGATAACTGCCCCGCCTGTTAATAATATTTCTGTGACGATAGTATTTCATAATCTGGAAAAAATTTCAAGCTTTTATTATATTTTTATGATTGCTTCAGCTTGTTAGATTTCTAAACGACATTTCATTTCCAAAAATGAAACGCATTATATTATTATTATTATTATTATTATTATTATTATTATTATTATTATTATTATTATTATTATTATTATTATTATTATTATTACGGGCAGCTCCAAGGAGTCCTTAGACTCATCGAGAGAGGCCCAACATCATGTCAACATTCACACAGTATCTATCATACTTCACCTTGAACTCATTTACAATCATGGCACCCACAACAGACTGCGGCAGCTTATTCCACTCATTTACCACTCTCCAAGTAAAAAACCTAGCTCTAACACCCTTGCTAACCACACTCTTACCAAGCTTCCATGGATGGCCCCTAGTCCTCCCACTACCAGTCCTATTCTCAAAAATATTTTCTGAATTAATCTTATAGAAACCCTTCAGTAATTTGAATGTCTCAATCATATCACCCCTTTTTCGCCTATCAACCAATTTCTGCAGCACACAAATCTTCAACCTGTTCTCGCAAGGTTCATTCCATAGTCCTGCTATTATCTTGGTCACTCGTCTCTGGATCCTCTCCACCTCCTCCCCATCGAGAAGAAACCCTGGCGCCCATATCTGGGCACAGTGGTCTAGATGGAGTCTTATCAAGGCTCGATACAGAGGAACAATAACCTGTTTGTCTCTGCTTGTTAAAGTGTTTTTCAGTAACCAAGTGATTTGATGAGCTGATTTTGCCTCTTTTGCGATGTGTCCCCTAAACCTCAACTCCCTATCCACCAACACTCCCAAATCCCTGGCCTCGTCAATCTCCTGGAGTACAGTTTCACCAGTGTGATATACTTCTGCTAATCTTTTCACCACAAAATGCAAAAACCTTACATTTTTCCACATTAAATTGACATCCATTCTCCTTAGCCCATTCCTGCAAACTATCCAAATCATCCTGCAAAATTTTGACATCCTGGGCGTTCACTATTGCTCTACCTAACTACAGCAGTCTTGGAACTTCCTTTATGCAGTGGAACTATTTCCCCCTCTTTACACCCCATTGGGGCTAGCCCAGACCCGAGACTCAAATTAAACAAAATGGTCAAAGGCACTGACAAATCTTTAGCCACTACGACACGAGCTGGTATACCATCCAATCCCGCAGATGAATTGAATGTCACCACCTGGATGATATACTCTTGCAAAGTGCTCACTCAGTAATTGTACTATATCAACTGATTCGGTTACCTCCCTACCATCGGCATTCTTTAAAATCAATCTGCCGTATACATTTTTTCTTTTACTTGCAACATATCGAAAAAACTGTTTGGGATTCTCTTTAGCCTGCATGGCTAATGTTCTTTCATAATCCTCTTTTGCTTTTCTTACCACACTTGTTACCCTTCTGGCCTGGGCTTTATAACGTTCATGTGCCTGCAGGTCACCTTTCTCCTTAAATTCTCTCCACAGTTGTTTCTTTTTTTTCAGCTCAAGCTTAATGGTGTTATTCACCCATTTAATCCCTACTTGATTTAGTATTCGGGCTCTAGGTATACAGTCAGCCATTGCCTCCTGAAAACACTTCTTAACCGCCTCGCATGCACTATCAACATTCAGCCCTTGCAGTTTTACATGCCATGGCACTGAACCAATCAAACTCCTAAGCTTGTCATATTACCAGCCCGATAATTCCACATGTACCCTGTCTTAATTGTAAATTCCACACCTTTAGCTACCTCCCAAGTCAAGATCCTATGACCACTCTCACCAGTTGGTGGCAGTGTGGTCATATTCGTTACAGCCAAATCCTCAGATGCAGTTACTAGGTCAAGCACTCTCTGACCTCTAGTATTTTCCATTACATGCTGTCGCAGATAGTTATCCCTTAATAACCGCATAAAATCCAATTCCTTCCTCCCTTGTGTCTTCTCCTCCCTACAATCAGTGCTACCATAGTTTCATTTTCCTGAATTGAGGTGTTGCTGTTTGCTTATGCCAGTTACTCTTCTGCTTTAGAACAGAAGAGTAACTTGCAATATTATCAGGCGATACTCTGTTTGTATGCATTTTCTTTGAAATACTTTGATGCAGGGAAGGAGAGTTTTAGTATTAGAACTAGCCAGTGTATATTATTATACACTATCCCTCTGAATAATTGGATATATCGAATTAATAAGTAATAAATGCAATTTGAAAACCTTTTTTTTATATTTTCTTCATCATTTTCCTCGTTATTATCTTTTTCACAAGCTAAATCGCTGATAAAGATAAGCATTTAAAAAAAAAGATATACATGGAAGAAAAGATATTTTCCTCCATGCAATAACTATATTGTAAAGTAGAAGGGGAAATGAAAATGCATTTAGAGTCGAATGCCGGAAAGACGAAGACAGACCGATTTTCATTTTTATTTCCAACAACGAACTCCCGTCTCCTAGATAGCAGGTTAAAACTTCTTCTGATTTCCAAAAGATTTCTATTTGAAATAAAGTTGTAGTCGTAGCTTTTTATTTTATTACCCTCCCCTTCTTTCTTTCTCTTTAATAAAACTATCCTTGTTTTTCAAGCGTGACTCACTTCATGAAAAAGACGACGAAATTCTCTGTGCTGCACGAATTTTTCGGTCTGCAGAATTTCTATAGCATCATTTACACACACCCTGAAAGCAACTTTTTTAGTCCTTTTAGTCCTCTATTTGACTGCAGAAAATTTATTAACGATCCTTTTACACAATTATAAATCTCAGAAAGAAAGAAATACAGAATAATTGTTTTGATGTAGCTAAACTGCTGACTTTTTATATTGGAAGTGGTAGCAGTGATTGGTTGGAGATTTTCCTTTCAAAATCATATGGGAAACACCTCAATATTTTATATACATGTTATGCGCCTTTTTTCTCTATGTTATACATCTAGGAAAATTATAATCTCCCAGCATTACTACAGTTTCGAAAATATTCCTATTAATATCCAATTTGCAGTAGTTATTCACTGAGAAAAAATTTTTGAATATGTAACTTCTGCAAATAACAAATATGTTATCTACAGAAATTGCAGTTATGATTATTGTATCCTATTATTATTATTATGTGACACCTCCAGGGAGTCCAAAGACTCATCGAGGGAGAGTATGCCAACATCATAGAACGATTGAAACTCTTCCAACTACTAACCGCGCTCAAACTTGCTTAACGTTTTGCGTGAGCCGTTAGTAGCAGAGGCTCTACCAATCGACCAACCTTTTCTAATGTGGGATTCTTAAAATATGTACATTATAATGACTAGAGGAGTGAGGATTTTTTTTTTTTTGTATGTGTGTTTGGTTGATCAGTATTTTGTACATTTAATTTAAAATTTTGGATTTCTCTTGCTGATGATGATCAGCCTATTTTCCACATACACGGTAAAGGTCTCTCCCATTGCAGGAGGGTTGGGTGTACTTTTCCCCATGGTGACCCAGTCCATCTTGGGAGAGTGTGTATATATATATTTGAATGAGTGAAGTTGGAAAACAATTACAAACATCCATGCCCACGGCGGGATTCGAAACAGTAGCCTCTTGCGGATACGCTAACCACTCGGCCAACCAGACCAACGGATCTCTTTTATTTACTAGTTATCCTTGCATATTGGATTGTTGCAAAAAAAAAAAAAAAAAGCTTCGAGAAAAATAAAAGTTGATTCTTATTTCTAAATATCTTCATTCACTATAAATTTCTTTTTGGATAGAAAAAAAAAGTACATTAAATGTTTTCTTAACACAGTCATGTGAATCACCACCAAGCACAATTGAGAAAGTTTTAAAAGAGATTATGATATTAAGCAACATTATATATAATAATACTGAGTGCATTAGGAAACGTTTGTATCATTCCGTATTTTTATTCATTTTTTATTCTCATCATTGAGAAACAAATGTTTTCAAGTAGAAAATAACAATGGGATCTGAATCCTTCCGTTGTTTTCATCTAAAACAGCGATTTCTTTTTGCTTTTGACGGCACAAAGAAATGTCACACTTGGCTACACTGCTACCTGATGCGAATGAAACCTCGAGAAATAAACATTATCAATAGGCAATGTGCACACTAAATTTTTGCAACCACGCGAATAATGCTGTCTCTTGAAAATGTATGCCAAGGTGAGCTGAGAACCTTAAAGCCAGTTGAAGCCAAAACTTGGGAATTTTTATTTTATTTATTTATGTATTGTTTTCATATTAAAATAACCGAAAAATGCATTTATGTTAAACTTAAGCTTGTGCGTAAAACTTACAAATGTCAAAAAAAATAGCTATCCACGAAAAGAATTTTTATATTTGATATTCACAGCACTACCATTCACTATTGGAGATCGCGAGACCTTACACGCACGCATGCCCATGATGCTACAGCCAGAGTTCTTTCTGCCATTTAAATATTAACCTCTGTGGTTTTATACATTCTGCGATGTAAAAATCCAGTATACTTGTACGGTTCTCTCTGATATTTTTTATGTCCTTTTCGCTTGCACCTGACGAAGACTGTTTTCAGACGAAACTAGTTGTGTGTATTAATGAAGTTTAACTCAAAACCTCGGTTTTCTACTCTATATATATATATATATATATATATATATATATATATAGAGAGAGAGAGAGAGAGAGAGAGAGAGAGAGAGAGAGAGAGAGAGAGAGATTCTTGTGTGGCTACATCAGAGTATTATTTAACCTTAACTCCTCCTTCTCATCTGGCTAATTTGACCAGTTAAAGGTAGACAACTCATGAAATTAAGTATTGAATATGAAATATTTCGATTACCAAGAGCACCGTATATATTCCCAGTGATGCTGTTTTTAATAATATAGATTATAGGATTAAAGCAATGCAACTACGAAAATATTCCATAAGGCACGAGAAGGTTCTTTCTTAAGAGTTGCTTAAGTCGTATATACAAGGTCGTGACCTATTTAAGAAATCCAAAGAATCATTTACCCCATAGGTAGGCAGATAACTAAAATATGTATATTTTAATAAAAATGAACTTGGTAATTTTCCTTTTCCACTTACTGAATATCAACGTGGTCATAGTGTTAGGTCAGTTATTGTTTAGGGTATGGGTTATTACCCAAGGCGTGTGTCGAGACCTGCCATCCTACTGCTGTCATTTTGTGCTGTCGCTTGGCATTTATAGGCCAAGGACGAGGTGGAGTGAGACGTTATCGTTGGTAGCCATTGTGCTTAGCGAGAGGTGATACCACAGGCTATTGTTATACGACTAATATTCCAGCATTCTACACTGAATTTCGATAAATTTACCTGTAGACACTACCTTCTGGTTTTTCCTAATTAGCTATTAGTACACATTTCGCTCAACTGGATGTGATACCTCCCAGTTAAGTATGGAACAGTAAACTAATATAAATTTAAATAACTTTAGACTTCAGTTATGATTTACAGTAGTTTTACCTTCACACGTTTTCCATATCTATTTGTTCTTAATTACTTAAGCTTATCAAATTTAATATTTGGTTTTATTATAGGGATCACATAGTCTTAAAAATATCTTTTTAAGCGGGGCCATCGTTAGGGTATTTTGCCCACCTTCCCTCCCCAAATTCAAGGAAATATGTAAAAAAAAAAGGGGGGGGGAATGTTTTTATGAACACTTGACTGCATATATAATCAGTTGTTATCAACTGCTTGCCAGAACTTATTGTCTGAACATACTGTCATTAGCGATTGGCTTACATATAGATATAATTAAAAGGATTTCGCCTATCTGAATGTTCACGAGTGTCTATGTTATAAATTATTGCCTTTTTTTTAACCAAATCTCAACATTTAAAATAAGAAATATCCAAATAAGATATATTAAAATACAATATGACTAGGAAATAGGAGTATGATATTAGTGGACCAGAGCTGTCTCGTTGCAACATGGAAAGAATTTCAGTAACTGGGGAAATGCATTCTTGATTTCATCTTGGAAGTTTTTTCCCCACTTGGTTAGACTATAATAAATTTAGTTTAATTCTTTATCCAAGTGTTTATCCTGAAGATATTTCAGGCGCAAACTTTGTTTGCGCCTGAAATATCTTCAGGACTGAGTAGTGCCCTCCCCTCCCCCCTTAATGCATAGCATGATACATGTCTGCTGCAAGGAGATGTACTTTGTATTATGGAAGATACTAAGACAAGGAGTGATGAGAGCTTGGTCCACCTTTACTACGAGTCGCCTCAGTCCTGAAGATACTTCAGGTGCAAACTTTGTTTGCTTACATTTGGATAAAGGATTAAACTAAATTTATTATAGTCTAACTAAATGAAAAAAACTTCCAACATCTTTCTCTAAATCCAGAGTAATTTAATAATAAGGTAAGACACCTTTTGGCAACTCGTATAGGTAAAGATGACCTCGGCATTGCTTCCACCCTGGTATCACATCCTCTGGGTCTAGCTTCCACTGACGAGACCTCAATAAAGGTTGAAAGCGGTCTGGGTAGTGGCCCCTCCGGCCATTAAAGATCAAATACGCATCCTCAAAAGCTTCGTATCCATCATAAATTTCAATGTAATATCAATGCTATTACAATTTTAATATGCACTTCGCATCCATGGAAATGTGGACGTATATATACATCCTGGCCGGTAGCGTGGTTAATGCATAGTATTATACATGTCTGCAAGGAGATGTGCTTTGCATTATGGGAGATACTAAGACAATGAGTGATGAGAGCTTGGGCCACCTTTACTACGAGTTGCCTCAGTCCTGAAGATAAAGATACTACAGGCGCAAACTTTGTTTGCTTACACTTGGATAAAGAATTAAACTAAATTTATTATTGATTTCATCTTATTTTGACTCTACCGTTTGAGGTATAAGGCTTTTCTCTTTTTTATGTTTATGAAATTTATTAATTTATTAGATAAAGTATTAATAAATTATTAAATAAATTAATAAATAAATTATTAAGTAAATTATTAATAAATTATTTAATTTATTAAATAAATTATTAATTTAATTAATTAAATTATTTAATTTAAAAATAAATTAATAACTTTATTTTTAAATTAAAAATAAATCAATTTTTAAGAAATGACATGTTTTAAATATATACAATTAAAATTTTTCATGACTGCTTGGAATATATATATATATATATATTTAATAGAGGAGGCATTTCTTATGAGTAATAAAAAATTAACAGCGCTACTTCAGGAAGAGGATAATTCACAATTTATTATTTTGGACCGATGTTTTAACCTTTTTTGACGTCATATCGTGACGTTACGCCTACACAAAATTTAAGGAAGTGCTTTATGTATCTTAGCCTTCAGTTCCCGTTTAGAACGAGGTAGGCGAAGGGCGACCTCTTTTCTAGTGTCAATAACATTAAAGCGATGTATTACATGAAAATGACTTCGTCCAACATTATTTGGCCCTTTTACTTAAATTCTCTCCCTCGATGAGTCTTTGGACTCCCTGGAGGTGTCACATAATAATAATAATAATAATAATAATAATATTTCGAAGGTTTAAAAATGACATTTGAATGATTGAAATGAGAGACTTGATGAAGTTATATTTCATGCCTCTCATAAGAAGTAGTAGATATAATCCTTTGGGAAAAGGAATTTGATTGGTAGGAGACCAAACAAACAAACAAACAAAAAAGATAAATATATTGTAGTTCAAAATGAGGAAACGAAATAATGTAAAGGGAATATATCAAGTAAAAAAAATAACAAAAAGGCTGATGATGTTTTATTCATGAAGTACTTTAAAAATAAATAAATAAATAAAGATCTCTCTCTCTCTCTCTCTCATTCTTGAATCCCAGTAACTGATTTTGATATGTCAGTAGTTCAATCAGTCTTGGACACAAAAAATAGGCTTACTCCATCACGGTGGCGTGTGATTTTTAAGGACGCTAATGGTGCGTGGGTTGGCGGCCGCGTGACAGTGAGGTCAATGTTATACGAAGAATGTAACAGGCAATACGGAATATTACGCAATCAGAACTTTGAATAATAGTACCTGCTGATGGCCAGTCTAATTTAGCTTAGTCTCTGAGGTGAATGACATTTATTACTAGAAAAATTTGCAATAATCTGATCGTATCGTAATTATTACGACAGTCAGAATTGTTTGCCGTGATGCCATAAGTTATTTCGACTGATACCTTCAGCGTGTCTCTAGACACATTACATAGAGAAACACTTCCTTAATTTACACTTTTTGTGCAACTTTGCACACTTTCATTAATTTTCTGTAACATTAGCTATGGCATGTTATTATTGTACCTGTGTACCTAGCGAGTTCTTCCCTCTTAAATAAAGGGCATGTACTTCTCGAGTACATTATATCAAACACATATTGAACATACTATATTTGGAAATTTTCCTTTATTCTTTTTGAGAGGATAATCCGTTTTCATCTTAACGGAATGCTGACTTGTATGCTATTCTATCGGCATTGTTTTATTTTTTATTATTGCTTAAAACAGGCTCATCACTATTTTCGCACCTGATTTATCAAGAAAGCAATGCTTTTTTACTCATCCATATAACATTATTTTAGGCAATAAACTTAGTAAAAACTTCCCGTTACCGGAACATGACATAACTAGTTTATTCATTAGGTGTCTATGTTTAGGAAAACTGTGGAATTATTCAAGATAGCGAATATAGTTTTTATTTTTTTCTATTTTTAAACTGCAGTTAGGATCATATTTGAGATAACTGTAGATGCATACTGAGTGCAGTTGACAATATACACTGAGTGTCTAATTTGTTAAAATAAACTTGTCGTTCGGTGTGTAAAGTAATGCTTTCTTTTACCCAGTTGCCATCCTTACTTTAAGCCAGTGGTTCTCAAGGTTCTCACTGGTGCGCCCTGTGGTATTCCAGAGAAATATGTATCCAGATATAAAAATAAATATAGTTACTCTATTATACCTTTTCATTACGGATATACCGCTCTTTTTGTCAACACATCATTATTATGTTAAGTAGAGGCGGTTTTTCTTGCAAAGAGAACAAGAATATGGTTTATTCTTGTTGTGTATATTACTTATTTTAAAAGTGTTGGAAGTGGATGTTATATGCATATTACTTATTTTCAGATAAATACACCCAAATAAAATGGGTAGATTTCTCAAAAAGAAGCGTGATATTGAAGAATCAGATTCTGGAAGTGAGCAAAAGTTAAGTGCAAGTAAGAAAGCAAAATCGCGGCCTACTCGCAAATATAATGAAAGTTATTTAAGCTTTGTTTTCACTTGGACTGGAAGTGAAGATCATCCTTTGCCGCTATGTTTAGTATGCGGATGTAAAATGGCAAATGAATCATTGCTTCCTAGTAAACTGAGTAAACATTTTGAATCTATACACTCTAATTTACAAGATAAATCTGTAAGTTTTTTCAAGAGATTGTCTTAACAGCAAACAAAAGCGGCAAATTCTTTTAAAAGTATAATGACTGTTTCTGATAAAGCTCAAATCGCTTCTTATCAAGTCTCAGAACTGATAGCAAAAAATATGAAAGATCATACTTTAGGTGAATCACTTATTTTGCCTGCATGCAAAAAAATGGTCATGACAATGCTAGGAAATGAAGCAGCAATGAAAATAAGCAAGATTCCTCTGTCCAACGATACAGTTCACAGGCGTATTATAGAAATGTCTTCTGATATCGAGAAAAATGTATGCAGTAATAAACTTCAGTATTCAAATTTTGCATTGCAAGTTGATGAGTCAACAGACATTACCAACAAGACGCAACTCTTAACATTCGTCTGTTTTATTAATGAAGATCAAATAGTAAATCAGTTTATTTTTTGCAAAGAATTAAGTGTGTCTACAAAAGGTGAGGACGTTTTTAACATTTTAACTGTTGAAGGTAATTTGGAAATGTTTCCATTGCTAAGTAACACTTGCATAAATAAAACACTTCCAATAATAGTTGAACATTTAACAAGTTTAGAAGAAAAATTGAGTTCTTATTTTCCATCACTTAACACTGAACAATACGATTGGATTAGAAACCCATTTATGGAAACTTCAAGTGATTTTGGTTTAAACGTGTGGACAGACTTATGTGTTCGTCGAACATGTTGTTTATTATTTTAACGGTATAATAGAACACAGAAACTAAGTAAATAATTAATTTATTAACTTGATGCTGATATTTCGCTGGTATTATAACCAGCATCTTCAGAGCACAAAAACACTGTTTGTCACAATACGCGAGACTAAAACAACATGGTGTACATTAACAAAATTGTAGCAGCAACACAAAGACTAGAGTCCTGATTTTGGCGCCCTCTATCTGAAAAAAAAAAAAAAAAAAAAAACGCTATCATATATTGCTAGAGTCCTAGAAAAGTGCTAGTTTTTCCTTAATATGACTGTCTCCCAGATCTTCGGCAAGTTAATACAGCCATATTTGTTGAGATTTGGGGTGTGTTTTAGGGCTTCTGTCGCCTCTAAGAACAATCTCTCTGATTTATATGGGTTTCTGTGTAGTACTTTTGTGTTTTTCCAGTTGATCCTGTGTGCAGGGGTATCCAGAGCATGGTCTGCTAGGCCCGACTTCCCATAATGATATTTCCGGACGTATCGTTTATGTTCACTGATACGGATATTCACAGTTCTTCCTGTTTGACCGTAGTAGGCTTGATTGCATGAGCAGGGTACTTGGTAGACTCCTGGATGTGATAAAGGAGGAATGCTGTCCTTGGGTGAGCGGATGAGGGTGGCTAATTTGCTACATGGTCTGAATGTAGTGCGTAGTTTATGTTTAATGAGAATTCTTGAGATCTTTTCGGATGTGCCTTTAATGTAAGGGATTAAACATAAACTACGCACTACATTCAGACCATGTAGCAAATTAGCCACCCTCATCCGCTCACCCAAGGACAGCATTCCTCCTTTATCACATCCAGGAGTCTACCAAGTACCCTACTCATGCAATCAAGCCTACTACGGTCAAACAGGAAGAACTGTGAATATCCGCATCAGCGAACATAAACGATACGTCCGGAAATATCATTATGGGAAGTCGGGCCTAGCAGACCATGCTCTGGATACCCCTGCACACAGGATCAACTGGAAAAACACAAAAGTACTACACAGAAACCCATATAAATCAGAGAGATTGTTCTTAGAGGCGACAGAAGCCCTAAAACACACCCCAAATCTCAACAAATATGGCTGTATTAACTTGCCGAAGATCTGGGAGACAGTCATATTAAGGAAAAACTAGCACTTTTCTAGGACTCTAGCAATATATGATAGCGTTTTTTTTTTTTTTTTTTTTTTTTTTTTTCAGATAGAGGGCGCCAAAATCAGGACTCTAGTCTTTGTGTTGCTGCTACAATTTTGTTAATGTACACCATGTTGTTTTAGTCTCGCGTATTGTGACAAACAGTGTTTTTGTGCTCTGAAGATGCTGGTTATAATACCAGCGAAATATCAGCATCAAGTTAATAAATTAATTATTTACTTAGTTTCTGTGTTCTATTATACCGTTAAAATAATAAACAACGATTTTGGTTTAACATTAACAGAAGAAGAAGAACTGGCAGCTATATCCACTGATCGTGGATTGATGATTAAACATAAAGAATTGTCTCTTGAAGCCTTTTGGATTTCTATAAAAGAAGAATATGTGTCAATATCTAAAAAAGCTTTGAACATTTTACTACAATTTTCAACATTATTTATGTGAATTAGGATTTTCTACCCTCACCACAATTAAGTGTAAAAAGAGAGGAACTCTTCAATGTATTGACGAGGAAATGAGAGTTTGCCTTTCAAATATATGCCCAAACATTGAAGCAATCGCTAGGACACATCAAGCTCATGTTTCTCATAAACACAAGAATGAATAAACTTAAGGTATGTTTCATTTTATTTATTTTTATCGCATTATTTTTTTCTGTAATATTTGACTTAATTATTATAACATATTTCTCAGAAATTTGTATATAGTGCGCCTACAATTATTTGTAGGATTTTAAATGCGCCCCAACTTCAAAAAGTTTGAGAACCACTGACTGCTTTAAGCACTGATCTTTTGCAGTATTGTGACCAAACATGATGAAGGATCCACACACACACACACACACACACACACACACACACACACACACACACACACACACACACACACACACACACACACACACACACACACACACACAGGACACCGATCTTCTACTGGTTTTGCAATCATTTGCATGCAGATTCGATGCAAGCACGGATCATGTTAAATTTGCTGTGGGCTCTCCCCGGATCAATGTTTTTCTTCTTTGCAAAGGTATTCTCTCTGATTCAGAGAAAAATTCTGAAAAATAGCCATTTCAGATAGTAATGTGGATGGATCCTTAATATCCTCAATTTTAGCTGGTGTTTAGTTTAATTTATTTTTTGCGGCTGACACCTACGATTTTTTTTATTAACCTATAGTATATTTGTACCTCGGGTGGAATAAGCTAAGATTTTTTTTTCTATTTTTTGTATTTTTATTTATTTATTTATTTTTTACATAATCCGGAAATCCTGCGCTAGAGACCAAATATGGAACTTTCAAGCCATTTCAGATCTCCAGAAAGAGGAGCGGTGGTCCGGGAGATTAAGTCCCACCTGAGTGTCTGGTTTTGCGACTGGATGGTGACATCATTATGATATAACACTTAGGTATAATTGCCGAAGAGTAAAGCGCTACGGAATTGTCCTTAATAGCAATATACAATACTTCGCTGAGATTTTCATGACTGAAGGCCTCAATCCGAAAGAGAGTATAAATCATTTTGGTTCCAAGGTAAAAATGATTTATACTCTCTATCTTAAGATGCCATGGAAATCATGAAAATCGATCCAAGATGGCATACCCCCCCCCCACACACACATAAGGTATAAGCATTTACGAATAATTGTGTTCATATTTGGAGCACAGATTTTAGCATCCAAGAGAAATCTTCGGAAACAGTATCATCACTTCTCGTGGTTCGACAAGCCTAATCGCTTCTTTTTGCCTACCTGATGGTGTCTTAATATGCTGCTAATCGGCATATTTTCAGAAGCTCGTTGCTGTTGACTGAACTGAAACATTTTGCTGTAACGCAAAATTGACTTAGTGGTGTAGCATTCGAAAATCAGACTTCTTTGAAATACTTATTAGATAATGTTGGTACTTATTTCTTCTTATTTATTTTGGATTATGACATATTCGTTATAATCCGAATAAATGTTATATTATTAATTATTAGGTATATTGATGCAAAAAAGTCGGAGTTACAAATTAAAAACACAAGTTGTTGTGTAGAACACACACATACACACACACACACTCTCTCTCTCTCTCTCTCTCTCTGAAATAAACATCTAGTTTATTAGTGGCACGCAAGGGTTACATAATCGAATTATTTCCAACTAATATTTATAGTTAACTATTTACATATTCCTATTAATTATTCTATTAATGGTTAGGTTAGAATAGTTATTATGGAGACATAAAATATTTAAGAATAGTTAGAGCAAAGGGCATCATAATATTTAAGAATATTTATTCTTCTAACCGTTCACTATTTTTCTTTCTGCGACATCCATCCAGGTGTGATATATTTTTTATCTGAACAAATTTAGAAGGTGAGGTGTTTCGGTTATTGAATATACCTGTATTTTGAAAATGACTCCACTTATCCTGCTATTATTTGCAGAACTAGTTTAAGATCATAAGTGCAATTCTGAGTAATTATATTAAAGAAAATAGTAATAAAATTACGGAAATGCTATCATAATGATGTAAATCAGCATTAGCTAAATTGCCATCTGCGACTTCAATACTAGTCTTTACCTTTTCCTCCAATACTAGTATTTTATTACACTAAGAAATTTTAAATTTTATATTTAGTCTTCTTTACTGAAAAAAAATATAGATGGATGGTCCCAAAGTGAAATACATAATTAATTACTTCTCTTTATGAACCGTTCAAGAATAAACTGTAATCAGAAATATCATGTCGTTAACAACCGACTAGATAGCATACTCTCTCCAACAATGAGCTGAGGATTTGAAACTCACAATGGGCATGGATGTTTATAATTGTTATTAGGTCCTTCCTTTCCTTTCCTTTCCTTTCCTTTCCGTGTGATGGTACACTCCCGTGATTCCTCTTTACGGGGAGGGACGGCAACATCTAAGTTTCCCCCCCCCCCCCAAAAAAAAAATTATCCGGGCTCCGGAACCGGCATAGGCTGACGAATCAGACCTATGGCTGGGTCAGTATTCCTGACTGTAATTCGTGTGTGCTCACGAGACCGGTGTGCCTGCTTGCTGGATGAAAACCCCCAGATAAACTGGTGGAAAAAACCCTGCTGTCCACGCCCAAGACCGGCTAACTTGGCTATGGCTGAAGAAGATCCTTAAGCTCCACGGGAATCGAACCTTGGACACTCCTTCCCCAGGCACATGGTTGCGAAGCGCATAGCCACTAGGCTAACTGCGCGGACTGTTATTAAGAGAGATGAATTTCTTCGTCTGAAAATACTAGCAATGTTGGAAACGGTAATACTAGCATTGCAGAAGCAGATGGCAATTTAACTTATGCTGATTTACATCAATATACGAGAGTGGTCTGAAAAGTTCTCGACGGTAACAATGAAAAAACGAATTTATAATTTTGAAATTATAAATTCGTTTTTTTATTATTATTATTTTCATTTTTCTACATAATCTACGTTAAGACTAATACATTTATTCCAGCGATGCTCCAGTGCCATTATCCCGTCCCTGTAGTCGTTCTCAGCAAGATCTGCAAAATATCCCTCTACAGCTGCAATCACCTTTTGATTCGAAGAAAAACGCTGACCATCAGCGAGGAAGAGTTTTAGTTTTGGGAAGAGATAGAAGTCAGAGAGAGCCACATCTGGAGAATAGGGTAGATGTTCAAAATTCATAGTGCAGATTCCTTAATTTTACCATTGTCAAAACACCTTTGTGGGCAGGTGCATTGTCCTGATGAAAGATGATATTTTTCTTCTGTAAACTGGGTCTTTTTAATGAGACTGGACGAAAAAATTCCTCCAGTCTCATTAAAAGATCGGAATAATATTTCCCGGTTATTGTTTTACTCTTTTCAAGATAATTAATAAACAAAACGCCTTTAGCATCCCAAAACATCCCATCAGCAGGAAAGGTCATGGAACCGACTTTCGTCTTCTTTGGCGCTGAACAGCCGGCTTCTGTCCACTGTTTTGACTGCTCTTTGGATAATGGTGTTAATGGTGAATCCAAGTCTCATCATAACAAGAATAAAATTAGTTTTATTCTTGTTAAAACGCTCCAAGCACTGTTCAAAAATTTTCATGCGGTACGTTTTTGATCTACCTTGAGCGAGCACGGCACCCATCTTGCGCAAGCTTTTTCATTTGCAATTTTTCATGCAAAATATATTCTACACGTTCTTTTGAAATGCCTATAGTCTCAACAATTTCACGCACTTTGACTCGCCAGTCATGCAATACCTTATGGTGCACTTGATCAATGATTTCTGGTGTTGTTATTACACTTTTTGGACGTCCTTCACGTGGTTCATCTTCAAGGCTGGTATACGGCCACCTTTAAACTCGACAGCCCATTTCTTAATTGTAGAAAACGAAGGAAAAGAGCGCCCATAAACTTTTATGAACTTCAAATTAATTTCTTTTGGCGTTAAACCTTCTTTTACGAAGAATTTTATAACCGCACGATACTCAATTTTCTCCATTTCAAGGGATACAGACAACACGTTGGCTTCAGACAGCTATATAAAACAAACTACTTGATAGAATGACTTGCAATTTCATATGGATGCTTATGACAGATATACCAACTTAGAAAAAAAAATCGTGCCGATAGTGTTACCATCTATGGTAACACTATCGAGGCCGAGAACTTTTCAGACCACCCTCGTAATAGCAGAAGCACAATTGACATCTGCAGTTGTAATACTAGTCATATTAAAGTATATATTAAAGAAAATTATCACTTTTTTTAGTCCGCGAGATTAACATGGTGGCTATGCGTTTCGCAACCATATGACTTGGAAAGGAGTGTCCTGGGTTCGATTCCTGTCACCGACTTGAGGTGCTTAAGGATCTTTCTCAGACATAACCAAGTTAGCCCAGTCTTGGGCGTGGACAGCAGTGTTTCTCTCCCCAGTTTATCTAGGGTTTTTCTTCGCGCAAGCAGGCTGCTTGCGCGAAGAAAAACCGGCTGCGTGAACACACGCAGCTACAGCCATAGACTATGCCTGGAGTCATAGGTAGAAGGGAAGAGAATCATTTTCTTTAATATAATTACTCAAAATTGCGTGTATGAGCTTAAACTAGCTCTGTAAACGATAACAGATAAACAAATTGTTTTTCCTATGTAGGAAAAGTGGAGCCATTTTCAAAATACACGTGTATTCCATAACTGATATACCGCATCTTCTGAATTAGTTAAGAAGATATGTATGTATTATATGTATACATCGCGCGCGCACACACACACACACATACGCAGATATATATATATATATATATATATATTGATACATATATATATATATACAGTATATATATTGATACACATCTTTCTCTCATCCGGAGATTCTTAATTAATAAGGTCAAAGCACCTTGTGGCAACTTGCATAGGTAAAATTGATAAGCTCTGTATTACTTAAAC
Source organism: Typopeltis vanoorti (assembly GCF_054136105.1). Lineage (NCBI taxonomy): Eukaryota > Metazoa > Arthropoda > Arachnida > Uropygi > Thelyphonidae > Typopeltis > Typopeltis vanoorti. The sequence goes on from NC_143570.1 coordinate 83,695,422, forward strand.
CTTGGCATTTCAGGGTCTGCCTACTCACTGATGAGACCTCAGTAAAGTTTGAAAAGGTCTGGGTAGTGACCCCCACCCATAATGTATAACATCATACATCTCCTAGGAGATGTGTTTACATTTATGGGAAATACTAAGGAAAGTGATCAGAGCTTAATCCATCTTTACCACGAGTTGCCTTGGTGTTGCACCACCACCACCACCATAAGTCTTGAACCACGTTCAGGCGCAAGTTTGACCTACTTGTCTGTTTGCTTACTTGGGAAAAAGGATTAAAACCAAGGTTATAAAATTACTTGATATCTTTAACATATATTACACCCAAGGTAAAAAACGTTTCATATAAAAGCTATATTTGGTGAAATTTATCTTGCGCTGCATTTACTTTTCATATATCGGTATCAATGCAATATCATTTTAATTTTCTAGCGAATAACATTTTCAGCAAATTTTGAGAAATGACAAAGGTCAGCTTCTGCAAACCATTTTGGTAGGAAGAACTGATGGTCAAGTAACTAAAGGAAGAAAAAGAATATCTTGATTTGACAACGTCAAGACGTGGACAGGAAAGAGCAGCGTACATCTGCTCAGATCAGAACGTAGTTTGTTCGCCAAGACAGTCGCTGACCTTCGATAGAAGATGGTACCATAAGAAGAGGGCTGATAAATCCATAATTTCCGGAAGGGAAACACACCGCTACTTCTATATGAAAATAGTTAGCTTACCTTTAGTTGAAAACTGTATAAGATAATTCCACGTGTCCTATATAGGAGATAATCTTCCTGCCTGTCTGGCTCTCATTACAACCCCAGGTTTCGGCTTTTGCACATTATCCCGAACTTGATCACTTAATCGCATACATATAATTTCTTCCAGAATCAGACTTTTGCCTATTTACAGCTTGTGAAGTACTCCTGTATTACTAGTGGACTTCAGTTAGTATATTTATGACAGTTCTCATAAAAAAAAAGGTTGTAAACGTATATTACCTTAGTACTTTGGGTGAGTGGGCGGGTAGGTCAGGGATTAGAAAATCATGCAACCCTACTCTAGAATGCAAACATGGTACTTTTGAAGATATTTGGGAATGTCTAAAAAGTAACCGATCTTTTCGAAAATAGAAGAAACCAGTGGCGCTACATATTGTACCTTTATGTTGTCGAAAGCGGCAACCTTCATTAGTATTGTATCAACTGTTTATGACATTTGTTTCATTAGAAGCCGAGTTATAGTGCTAAGAGTGACAGTATGTTTTGACGAACGGTCGGAAAATGAGTTTCAGACAGAGCTGCGATTGACGTTTGTATTAAACACGGTAAAAGTTTTACCGAAACGCATCAAATGCTTCGCAAAGCATACGGTGATGAATGCTTATCCCGTACTCAAGTTTATGAGTAGTTTAAGCGACTTCAAAGTGATCGTGAGACGCTTGAGGACGAAAAAAGCCGTGTCGTCCAAAAACTGGACTGAGCGAAGTTAACATCCAAAAAGTGCGTGATTTCATCAAAGAAATCCTGAAATGTCCGTGAGATTGATTGAAAATGAATGGGGATTCCAAAATCAACTCTGCACAACATTTTGACCTAGAGTTTGGGCCTTCGTAAATTGAATTCGCGATTTGTTTCCCACAAGTTGACTGACGACTAAAAAAGTATCGAATTGAACACTGCAAGGACCTCATAAAAACCGCTGTAAGGACTCAAAAACTTCCTTGAAACGATCGTTGCTGGTGACGAAACGTGGTGTTTTGAGTGAGACCAAAACAAAGCTCCAGACTTCTGAGCGGAAACCACCAGAAAAAAGGGCATCCGAAAAAAAGTCGCTTGGAGAAGTCAAAAGTAAAGACAATGCTGATTTGTTTCTACGATTGCAAGGGCATTATCCACAAAGAATTCGTTCCGCCTGGCCAAACGGTCAATAGTGAATTTTATCTCGAAGTTTTGAAGAGATTGATAGCGAGAATTCGTCGTGTACGGCATGAATATCGTGACGACTGACCGTTCGTCAAAACACACTGTCACTCTTGGCACTATAACTCAGCTTCTAATGAAACAAATGTCATAAACAGTTGACACAACACTAATGAAGGTTGCCGCTTTCGACAACAAAAAGATACAACAGGTGGCGCCACTAGTTTCTTCTATTTTCGAATACTTCGGTTTCTTTTTGGACAGAGGGTGTATTATAGTTCATTTTCTGTTTTCCTTATAATTTAGATTCATAAGATAATTAATACAACGACATTGCAATTAATCCTATTTAATTAGTCTGTTCTGTTAAGTGTGTGTGTGTGTGTGTGTGTGTGTGTGTGTGTGTGTGTGTGTGTGTGTGTGTGTGTGTGTGTGTGTGTGTGTGTGTGTGTGTGTGTGTGTGTGTGTGTGTGTGTGTTTCTGGCTTGTTTTCCTGTTATATAATGATATATCTGCGTTTCCTTTCTTCAGTATGAGACTAACTCACATTTTGTTGAAAACCCTAATAAAAGTCTTTCGCAACCTAGACAGGATTCTAACCCGGCTCTTTCCAACTACTAGGCATCTTTTTTTGTCGACTAAGTTCCGCTGCAGGAGCTCTTTATTTAGACTTATTATAACTTATACTTTTTTTATTTTTACTTTTCATTCAATATAGGTGTAGATAGCTAGAGCCTACCTCCAACTTGACTACCAGAAGTAAGACCATTATACTTGATATTGTAGTCGCCAAGTAAAGCTTTTTTATGCCTTTTTTTTTTTTGAGCCAGTTCCTGAGTAAGTAAGATTTCTATTCAAAACTAGAAACCCGGTTTTGAATCCGAAATTTAAAAAAAAAAGTGTGTTAGAATATCTAGGATCACGAGATGGCGGCGATTGTCTGCTATACTCTCCTTTTACAAAATCATCAACAGACTTAACTAACGGCTAACGATTGATTGAAACCAGCTCCTTCCTACTTTTTATTTTTCAATCTTTCGAAACCTTTATTTTATCCGAGTTTCGCAAAAAGTTGGAAATGTGAGTGGTGACCAGAAAGCTTAATTTTACACTTATTAGGTATCCCTTCTTCCATAAAAATGTCTAAATATTATTCGATTCCACAATGAGAAATTCATTTCGAGGATAAATGATATAGCAGAGTCAATAAGAGATTCGCGCTGTGTGTGTATAAGAGAGAATAAAACATATAATTAATCGCGATATTTTCAAAAATAGTTTATGAAGAGCGAAGCTTAATTTGAAAAATTATGACTGAAGTCCACAGAGAGGGAGAGAGAATCATGAAAATCAGAAAAAAAAATAATGTTGTACTATTTGGTAATTAGCATTTTCATTCTCTTCATATACTTCAAGTCAAAAACACGTTAACCGTAATTACCATCATTTGGGTTCTAATTACCATCAGTTGGTTGTTCCACATCATGATTACTATTTCCATCTTGTGCTTTAATGATGACAAAAACACTGGTTTTCTAGTTCCCACAGTTATTGATGCATGATCTATTCGTGATCTTAATTCGTTTCTTAGTAATTTTGTTTGAAAGAATTTAAATTGAGGAGTTGTCTTTGTACCACATTTTATCGCTTGAAAAAAAAACATATTTACCTTAAATTAAGATATACAGCGATTTTTATCTCTTTTCCTACGACAAAATTATTTTACGTTTTTTGTGTGTCCATTTTCAATGTGATTATATCACTAAGATTTTGTTACATCTTAATGTTGTTTATATGAATCAAACTAGTGTCGTTTAGTAGTCTTACAGGAATGTGGAGGAAGAATATACGTGTTCACATGAGTTACGTCCATGGAAATACTGTACAGATTGGAGCGATATTGATAAAATGAAGAGAAAGAGAGATAATCGATTAGCCAAACTGTTTTCCTATACACAGTATTAATGGCATTAGGGAATATTTTGGTGGAACCACCCTAAATATTTTTAATATCGTTCCAGCTTACTGAAAATTGGAAATTTATATCACTTTGTTTTAATACTATGAGTTGGCTAAAGATTAATTAGAGAATCCGAGAACTCCGCTCTCTGACAATTTAACATTCGTACAAAGAAACCTATATGGACAATAAGTCTGGTATAAAAGAGAGATAGCTAATTTTTGGTATATTCGTAAGCTTCAAAAGTGATATGTCTGTGACATTGAAAGGTTAGATATAAACTTCAGCCGTAAAAGAGAAATCTGATCGTATCTAAGAATTTATTTATTATCGAAGGTAAGGCTACCTGAAGTTTGATTTTTGATATAATGCTTTTGCTTGTGCGAGGATGAAGGTTAATCAGTTAACTAGAAGCTTCATCTGAGCAAGGTCAGCTTAGGTTTTGGTGCCTTAAATTTTATACGGAAGATACTTCGGTTCTTTAGTCAAAGTTCGACTGTGTTAGACATCGCAATCTCATGGAATTAAATCTCTATTCTAGCGGTGCTGAGTTTACTCTTGAATTGTTTTTCCTTACATTAAGGCTTGTAATCTTCCGTGGTAGAAGTGTGTCAGATGTCCAACATATTTTACAATCAAGTGTAAATTCCTATTTGATATTTGATATTGTGTGGGTATATTTTAATGAAGATCCGAAATTTCACCAAAATCTGATGAAATTTCGGATCTTCAGCCTGTGTGAATATCACAATTTTGTGATATTCACACTGGCATCATCCAGTTTTAACCAAAAGTCAGTGTATCCATAAATATCCTGTTTTAAATACAGAATTTTATTAAAAAAAAAACAAATCCGATCACTAAATCGATTTCGGGATGCAATACGGACAATCATTCAACATTAAATTTTGTACGTTTTTATTGCAATTACATTTGAAGCAGCTCGAAAACTATAATTAATAGTCGCAGTCATACAGTGTATGTACACCCGATCATTGATAGGCTTGGGCTAGCTCTCATAATGACTAAGGGTGGAGATTGGCTGTTTCCAAAAATTTAGTTAGGGCTAAACAGCCTCATCTACTCTTCTTGGGGAATAAAAGGCGTTATGTGCATTTATTTATTTATGTACACATACAAACATGTTATCAAATCTATATGTATCCATGTTTCAAAATTCATCTAAAATATGTAATTATATTATAAATTAAAGATACCAAGAAATTATATACTTGATTTAATCCCTTATCCAAGTGTAAGCAAACAAAGTTGCACCTGAACTATTTCAGGACTGGGGAAACTCGTATAAAGAAGCTAATGACTTCATATTACTTGCCTTAGTATGCCATAATGCAAGACACATCTTCTTACAGACATGTTGGGAAGGGTCACTACCCAGACCAGTTTCGACCTTTATTGAGGTCTCATAAGTGGGAGCCAGACCCAGAAGTGATACTAAGGTTGAAGTAATGCAGAAGCTATATTTTCATATAAAAGAAGCCAAAAGGTGTCACACCTTATTATTAAAATACTCTGGATTAGAGACAGTTATTGAAAGTTTTCCCACTTGGCTATAATATAAATTAAAGATATCAAGAACTTATATACTTCGTTATTAGTTTCTTTATACGAGTTGCCCCAGTCCTGAAATAGTTCAGGTGCAAACTTGTTTGCTTACACTTGGATAAAGGATCAAACCAAGTATATATTTTCTTGATATCTTTAATCTATAGTATAATCAAGTGGAAAAAACTTCCAACAACTATCTCTGATCCAATGCAATTATATTATTGATTGTTACCAGGCAGAAGTATTTAATGTATGGTAAGCATTTTCAGATGTTGAATTCCATAAATTTTGATATATCCTTAAAGCGCAGTAATCATAATCACAGATACTTCAAAAGATACCATAATAATGTGTTTTGTACACTTTTGTTTCGTATATGTTATTATTATTATTATTATTATTATTATTATCTAAGACCTCCAGGGAGTCAAGGACTCATCGAGGGAGGCTGTAAATTACCCAACCCAGATATCATACCTACCCTTGAATTCATTCACACTAGATGCACTCACTACCCGTATGGGCAAATTATTCCACTCACTCACTGCTCTCTGGGGGGAAACCTAGCTCTTAACCCTTTCTTGACTGAGAACAACCTTAACTTACATGGATGCCCCCATGTTCTCTCCCCGCCTTCCATATAACGAAATATTTCACCAGTTGAAATGTTATAACACCCATTCAAAACTTTATAGACCTCTATCATATCACTCCTCTTTCTCCTGTTAACCAGAGTCTGTAATCCACATACTCGCAATCTGTCCTCATAATCCAAATCCCATAATCCGGATATAATCTTTGTAACTCTTCTTTGAACCCTTTCCACAGCTTCTTTATCCCCTTGGAACCCGGGAGACCAAATCTGGGCACAGTAATCCAAGTGTGGTCTTATCAAAGCCTTATAAAGAGGCAAAATTACTTCTTTATCCTTACATGTCAAGGTTTGCTTCAACATACCAATTATCCTCTGAGTTGTATTTGCAACTTTTGCTATGTGACCTTTGAACTTTAAATTCTTATCCATCAATACACCAAGATCCCTTGCCTCTTCAGTTTCTTGTAGCATAACCCCGCTAATATAATATGCCGCTGGAACTCTAATCACGCCAAAGTGCTTACCTTTACACTTACTAACATTAAACTGACAGCCATTTACGTTAGCCCAGATTTCCAGTCTATTCAAATCATTTTGTAATTTCTGAATATCAGTAGCATCTCTGATTGCCTTGCTATCTTCATATCATCAGCAAACAATTGCAAATCTGATGATGGACCCTGCTCGATGTCATTAATGTATAGATTGAACAATAATGGCCCAAGGACTGACCCTGAGGTACATCACTGATTACCTTAAATCTGGCAGATTTACACCCACTGTATACCACTTTTTGATATCTGTCTGTCAACTATCCCCTGATCCAAGTCAATAGATTACGTTTTAGTCCCGTATTCTCCAGTTTACACAACAGCCTATTGTGTGGTATCCTATTAAATGCCTTAGAAAAATCCAACATTATCATAGTGTATCCACTCCCTTTATTCAACTCGGCCGTAACAGTGTTATAAAATATGAGCAAATCGCTAAAACATGACCTTCCTTTAGTAAACCCATGCTGTTCACTGCATAGTATAGAATGCTTGTCTATCCATTTCTGTATACGAGTTCTTACCAACTTCTCTAAAATCTTCACTACCACACCAGAGATACTAATAGGTCGGTAGTTAGACACATCAGGTTTTGCACCACCCTTGTGCAATAGTACTATCATACATTCCTGTGGTATCATTCCTGAGCTGAGACTCAAGTTATACAAATGTGTGAAAGGCCTAGCGAATTCAGCTGAACATTCCTTTAACAAACGGACAAATATTCCATCTGTTCCTATTGACAAATTCTTATCCAGGTTATGCAAGAGCTCTTCAACCTCATTTTCATGAACCCGTAACTCTTCATCTAACGTAGCAGTAGCACCATGCTACATACACCTGGTTGATATATCTTAGCAAAGTGAGCACTGATTAACTGAACAATCTCCTTAGCTTTCGACACTCGTGTACCATCTGCATTCAATAAAGTTATTCTTCCACATTCATTCTTTCGTTTGCTTGAGACATAATGATAAAATTCTTTTGGATTGCCTTTAGCTTGCATGGCAGTCCAAAAGAATTTAGTCAGTTTCTTTTCATACTCAGTTTTAGCTTTTCTCACAATACTCGTTACGTTATATATTTCATAACTCCTCTCACTCTTATTCTCACGATATTCTTTCCACATCAACTTCTTCTTGTAGATCTCTAGCTTAATAATGCTGCACATCCATTTCACTCCCAACCTATTTATTCTTCGAGCACTATGGATACATTCAGATACCGCCTTATTCAAGCACTTTTTTAGATTCCCATGCATTGCTGACATTTTTTTCCATTCGGTAACTGATACCATGCTACCAAAGATAGTATTCTTCTAAGTTGATCATAATTTCCAGCTTTGTAATTTAGCATGTAGCCTGATTTAATCGGACCTTCAATACAAGTAGATACTTCCTAAGAAAGAACAGCATGATCACTGTCACCAATTGGTGGTAAAATAGCCATATTCTTAATGAAATCCCTTCTGATGCTATGAGCAAATCCAACACTCTTTGACCTCGAGTTCCTTCTTTCACATGCAGCTTGAGAAAGTTATCTCGCAACAATTTAATAAATTCATGTTCTTTCTGATTATGAGATTTCTGTTCTACCCAATCAATGTTTGGAAAATTAAAGTCACCCATAATGATCATTCGCTTGGTACCCATAAAGCTAAATTGGCGATGCATTTCTTCGTTCCCTACAACTGAGCTGCCAGGTCTGTAGCAACACCTCACTATATGTTTCATTCTGTTAACCTCCACTTCACACCAAATATACTCAAACTCATCGCTACATAGAACATTGTTACCCTCATTGTTTTCTTGTATTTATACCCTAACTGGACTTAAGTCATCTGATATCATTAGTAGCACTCCTCCTCTCCTACCTCTTCTGTCATTCCTAAAAAATAGTATATCCGTTACGCTCGATCCCACTTACTATATCTGATTCTGATAGCCAGGTTTCACTAATGCCAACAATCTTAGGCCACATCGTATTCAATAAAGCAACAAACTAAACCCCTTTGTTTCTAATGCTCCTAGCATTCGTGTATAGACATAATAAATTACGACCTAGCTTATTCTTATAATTAGATATGCAATGTATTTGGTCTTGTTCTAGAATTTTCTCTTTTCCCTTCCTAGACATACTTAAAAGGTCCGAACCCAAAGCATATTTTTCCACTCCTTCGCAATATACATAACCATGTTCAAAGGCATTCATATCTTTATCTCGTTTGTATACCATAGTTGAACTTTCACACACATTTTCCCCATTCCTCCCTTGATGATCTAGTTTCCCTGACTCTCTGCATTAAGTCTCATATCAAGAAGTGATTTCTCCAGGCTTCTGATTGTTTATTGATAATGTTTTAGTATGTATTGAAATTTTAATTTGCTCATCTAAAGGTGATTTTCTTGACTATATTTGATGTAATTTGAAGTATTAAAATTAATGAATATCAGTGTTAATGAGTTTTCTCGTCTCTGTGTCCGCTCTTCACACGTGCAATGCTGGTTAAACCAATCACCGACTTGTCCAGTAGGAATTCAATACCTTCTCCATTGGAGGGGTATAAATCATTTCTATAGCCTGGCCGCTAGATAGTAAACATGACTTAACCTAATAGTAACGCGTTGGGAAGCGTCCCGACAAGCTAGCAAATAATTCCGCTGTCACTTACTCCCATGTCATGCCTGGAGGGAGACCGATAATTTCCTTTGATCTTCAGTAGTACATTTCAATACGTGGAAGAGAGCAATCGCAAACCTGCTACTAAAAATGATAGGATGGGCATCTCACATCTCCTGCTCAGCTCAAAATTCATTATTCAACTTTCGTAGTGATATGGGTGTACTGGATAGTTTTGCATAACGTACAGCACTATACACTAATACCATATACTTGGACAAAGAACTAATCCTAGCTAAGAACGTTGTGTCTGTTTGAAAACATATGTATCGCACATTTAGTTTATGGTTGAATACATATTGCACGGAAGAATCATAACGTCTACTGCATTCATGCCACAGCTTCTGTTCATAAATCACTAATTTATCTGATATTTCATATACACTTGTTTTCTGCGGCATATCTCGTTGATTTACAAATACATATGGCATATGTATTTGTATATCAACGGGAGTCTCTTTTACTGCCTCCTGATATCCCAATATTTTTCCATTTCTAGTATGAGGAAGCATCGTACATATCCAGAAATGCACTCAACGGTATATTATATGGAAACAGATAAATAAAAGAGATTAATAGCCAAGAATCTCATTTATTACTGCACCTAACAGCCTAGAAAATTCTTCTGAGAAGTTCTTTTCCAGTTTGAAGATAATAAAAAAGTATTATCATTTTTTTATTTCCAAGTAAACTGCACTTTATAATGCGTATGTAACAGCCCTATAGTATAAAGTTTCAACACTTTTCTGAACTGATAGGTGCCCATATTCATAGTTATGATACATGGAAAGCAACCGTCAAGTTCGGATGCATCATAGTTCAATGAAATAGCTTTCAAAGGTTTGTTAATTTTAATTTTATAAGAAACTATAATTATGAATACATAATTATAATACGTACATTAAGATTTCTCCAATTCTAACAGGCAGTTTTCTCTCCAACCCTTTCTCGCTGAGCTTCAATGGGAAATAGAGAACAATTATGCGATCAACTCTTAGCATGCAAATTTCGAGGATTAAAAATTAAAAAAAAAAGTTTAATTTTGTTTTAAATAATCATGTTTATTCCCCAAACAACTTCTCACCTCTACAAACTGGTACTAAATTCTGGCTTTTGAAAAAAATAATATTTTGCGCTACTAAAACGGAGATGTCGAAATGCATCCTTGATGTCTTTCAAGGCATTACTTAGGCTTAGATGGGAAAAAAATAGGATATTTTTTGAATGGGTGAATTCAAAAAGAGCCATCTTCGTAGTTCATGGAAATCACTTGTCAAAGTTTGTTACTTTTTTTAATATTCCGAAAAAATATTGCTGCTTTCATAATAAATATACCATAGGGGATCCGTACTTCTTTGGAATGTACCTTCTCTGAAATTCATCTGTACTCACCACCTCCAAAAGCAAGCCATTCCAATACGCACCACTCTGTCTCAGAGAGTGGTGTGTATTGGCGCTTTCTCATTTTCACTCCCCACCGTTCATAAATGAAAAAAAAATCCATCTACTGGTATTCTGTATGACCCTTGCAGAACGTTGTAGGTCTCTATCATATCATTCCTCTTTCTCATTCTCAATATCATTCCTATCTGTCTACATTCCACAAATTTTCAGTTCATCCTTATCTACGTTTCATAATCCAAATATTCTCCACTGTATCTGCATAACCTAGGAAACCAGGAGATTAGATATACACACAATAGTCTAGATGAGGTCGTACCAAAGCCTTCTAAAGAGGAAAAAATTCTTACTACTTTATTCATATATTTCATCCGTGTTCGTTTTCGCCTTACAATTATCCTCTGAGTCGTATTCGCAGTCTTTCTATATGGTATCTGAACTTCAGCTTCCCATCTACTAAAACTCCAAGATCCCTAGCCTGATCAGTTTCTTCTAGCATAATTCCTCCAATACAAGATACCATTGATATCTCATTACACCAAAGTACATTACATTACATTTATTAATAATGATGACAGCAGTTTTCACGTGACCTCAGTTCTAACCTCTTCAAACCATTCTGAATGCAAGTACTGCATGCCAGTCGTTACTGATTACCCTTCCTAATATTTGCATCATCATCATCAGCAGCAGCAGCAGCATCAAATAGCTGTATGTATCCTGTCAAATCGATCCCAATATGATTAGTGTAATGATATCAATTGACTAATGATTGATCCCTGTGGTACATTATGGGGTGAAAACTAGTGCATGCGGATTGTCAGTGCAATATTTAAATCTTGCATTCACATTCTCCATGAACCGCTTTTGGATATACGTCAATTAGCCATCCTCTTTATCCAAGCAAACAGTTTGTAATCCATTGAGTATCCTCCAACTTCCGTGCTGTATCCTATCAAAAGCTGTACCAGTCCAAAAGCATCACTGTGTATCCATTCTTCTTGTCTACTCCACCATAACATTATTATAAAATATGAGCAAGTTACTCAAACATATCCTTCTTTTAGTAAAGCCATGTCGTTCAGTACAAAATATTAATTCTCTGTTTATCTAGATCTGTATGCGATGTGTTACCAAATCTTCGTAAATCTTCATCACCACTTTAAAGATACTGATAGGTCGATAGTCACATATATCTTTTGGCATCACCCTTATGAAACGGAATTATCATATATTTTTCCACTCCTGTGGAATCTTCTCGGTGCTAGTGATGCAATTATGCATTTAGAAAGCAAAGACATGCCAGAACATTTTTTAGCATTAGTTGCTGATATCCCATCAGTCCTTATTGCTAAATTCCTATTCATTATATGTTTATGTAACATACTGTGTTACATACACTACCTTGATAGCTTTTAGCAAAATGGGCACTTATTAGTCAAATAGTCTCTTCAGCATTTAACACCCACATACCGTTCGCATTCAGTAGATTCATTTATTCTCTTGCGATATAACATAGAATTCTTTTAAGTAGTCTTAAGCTTGCAGAGTAAGTTTCTTTTCATACTCGTACTTAGCTATCTCTACAATAGTTTTGACTCTTCTGATCTTCCTCCCCCCCTTATAATTTTCATAATTAATATCATCATCATTATGCAAACAGCATTCCTTCCTCATCATATTTTATTAATAATATCTCTTGCTTAATAATGTTACACTCATCCTATGTATTCTTCAACACTTTGGACACATTCAGATATTGCATCATTTAAGTTTTTTTTTAAATACTTCCCGTGCACTACTGATATCCTTCTCATCTAGAAACGATACCATGGGATCGAACCTAGTATTTTCCTCAGTTGGTCATAATTTCCTTCTTTGTAATTCAAAATGTAACGTTTATTGAATGGAACATTCATACACTTAGCCGCTTCCTTGGTCAAAGCATGATCGCTATCACTAATTTGGGGCAGAACAGTCACGTCTTTAACTGAAGCCCCTTTAAACACTATAATCAGGTCTAGTATTCTTTGACCCGAGTTCCTTCTGTCGCATGCTGCTCAAGGAAGTTGTATTGCAACAGCTCAAAAAAGTCGGCTTCATTCTTCTCGTGTTATTTCACTGCTACCAGTCAACGTTCGCATATATATAAATATAGTTAACCTTATAGAGCCACTGCTTCCGAATATTTCGTAGAGCTGTTGCTCTTGAATGATAAAGGGCGAAAAGAGGAATTTCTTCCTCTTTATCAAGCTTGCTCTTGTAAACGATAATAGATGGATGTTACAGATGGTGGAGGCTTGATAAGAGATGTAATAAAGTGGTGGAGGTGGGATAAAATGGTCTGCGGATTGTATTTTATTCTGTAAGATAATAGCTAACCTTTTGACTGACACAGGGAAAAAGCATTCTGTTATTGTTGAAAACACTACAGAAATTCTGTAGTTTCAACTCGGCAAGTATAGTCTGCGACTTTAAAAGTGGAATGATTCATAAAATTATCTCTTTAGTGCTTACTTAGGTTTTGGAAAAAAATATCGCAGAATGCCAAATCTGGGATAAGTAGGAGTAAAGATCAAAAGCTGTGGTGTTTTGGGCTAGTAATTCCTGCCAGAACTGAATAAGAGAGAACACTTCGTGATTAAAAAAAAAAACGATCTTTGGTTTTCAGCTTTCGATGAATGGGATTATCATGAAATTAAAATTATGGAACGGAAATCGCAAACGACAAGTTAGACTTCATAATGTGTTACTTCTCAATAATGAATGCTAAGCCTTTGGAAAAAATGGCGAATGACCGAGCAGAATTTTTGCAATTATGCTTAGCGGAGGCGACTTCAGTAGTATTTCTGAAGCCAACCTGGAAAATATTTCATCATACCATACCTCCCGTTATCTAACCTTTTAGATGTTAACAAGTGTTTCCTGTGAGTAGGATTGAAATGTTTGATTTGTTTCCCGATTTCCAGCATTTTTTTCATTAACAATTTCGAATTTGTTCCAGGAGATCAACTTGTGAATCAATTAAACAATTCATATGCTTTGAGCGGCATCTGCAGATATTTAATAGTTACTTATCCTTTTTGTACCCCCCCCCCCCATGAGACATAAGGCCAAGATCCACTTCATCCAGTTATCTCTGTCTTGTGCTACTAATTCTGCTTCTCTCCACCTCTAGCCAGCTGTTCGTCTTTTTTCATATGTCCTTCTCTTCCAGGTTAGTTTAGCCCCCTTCCCCTTTTTTTCCTTTTGGATTCCATGCGAAAGCTCTCTCTATCTCTTGTCCATTCTTAATACAAGCGGAATCCATTTTCATCTGAGCTTTTTTTATTTCCCTATGATATTTCTTATTTAATCAGTTTATGTAATTCATAGTTTGCTATACGTTGCAGTCAAAATATTTGTTATATTTTACGCAAATACTTTGTTTGAAAGATATTTAATTTAGCTTCCTGTTTTTTTTTTGTTCTTTTTTTTGTCAATTTTCATATCTCTGATCCAAAAATAATATGGCCATTGCATTGCCATTGAAGATTTTTATTTTGATTCTCTTTATAATGCTGATCGAATTTCAAACAGTTTTAGCCATAGATTCAGATAAGATAGATTTGGAAAGCAATATTTGCTTTTGTCAATGTTTGCGTCAATTCTTCCTTCTGTAGCAATATTAGCTCCCAAGTATGTAAAAATCTTAACTTCTTCTACTGCGTTTAGTTTAATCTTAATTTCTTTCTGGCATTTCCTGTTCAATTTAAAAACGTTTGTTTTAATTATATTTATTTTACGGCCAACCTTTTCGGTCGTAAAATCAATATAATGCTTCCGGTTTCGTTTGTATATCAGTATATTTTGATTATATCAAAACTGTGTCATCTGCATAATATCGAACATCCAACTGTGATTCCATTTATTGGCGAAAAGAATTGAAATGCTAACTGTCACAGGAAAAACAAACGATCATTGGTTTTGCTATAAAAGCAATTTTCCCACAAAATTGAAATTGATTATTGTTCACATATATTAAATGGTGTGGAAACCCTGCTAGACACTAATCATGGAACTTTTTTCAAGCCACTTCAGGACTCCAATAAGCGGCAGTTCTAGACCGAGCAATGAAATTCATTTTCTACTCAAACAACCATGTCCATCACATGATTCGAACCCGTAGCAGCTTGGTTAGAGAGCAGATACGCTAAGCACTCGGTCAACCAGGTTGGTTTTCCTTAGCATGCTGCTTTTTTATTTCTTCATACACGAAATAAAAACACTGAGCTGGTGTTATCATCTTTGTCACTGAATTACTGTGCATTTTCCTACTTTGAACTCTTTCGTGAGAATGAATCACCTGCAGTTCCTATCTGTCACAGTCATGTTTGAGAATATTTTAAGAACAGTAGGAGTCGATGCGTTCCTTCTATGAAATTTGCCTGTGTGAAGGTTATTTGCTCAGTTCATTATTGTGATATAGAGGTTTTCACTTTTCATTTTAGTCACCGTTATATGCCGTCAGATACTATATTGTACATCTGAAATTCATGAATTGGAATAATAAAGTTCAATTCCTTCAGCTGAATTGCGTTCCTTTTATTATTTAAGAAGTGGTTGTACATCACTATTGCCAAGGTAGCCTATTCGTCATTATACATTCACTCATACATACATACAAACATACACACTATTAAAATCGAAATGTTTAATGGCTTCCACTAAACTATCTTAATATTAACTGATATGTAATACTTCGTTAATTTGCTTGACTAGTTTTAGTGCTGATTGTTCTCAGTTTGCAACAGCATGAATTTCAGCATGCAAACAAGAATATGAAAAGCATTGCAAATTAATACCTCAATTATCAGTTGTTAATTGTTATTAAATAGTAATTAAATTAATGTTAATTATGAATTAGTTGTTGATACCGTTATTGATTATCAATTATGCACATTTCAAGTTTCACATTTTGTGTATGCTAAAACTAACTCACATAAGTACACAAATGTCTCATCAAAATATTTTAATTAAACTGATATTTTTAAATATAATAAAGATATAATAACTTTGTTTATCAGAAAAAGTCATTTCAGCGGAAAAATCAGAGGACTGAGGAATAGTGAATATTTCTGAGCAAATTCCTTATAAAATATACTTAATTATTCTTGAGAATAAAATTATTAGCTTGTTGTCTGTATATAATTTAAATCTGCTTATAGGTTATTGGTAAATAATTTTCACAAATCCCAGTCGTTAATTTTTTTCCTTCACTCTCGAATAGCTGATCCTAAAGTGCTATTACTCTGGTATACATCAGTCATCATTTGTTGCTTAGCAACTGAGTTAGTTGTAGGACGTGTTTCTGATAGGTTGAGTTACACCATTCCGCTGAACGAATATCACATATCGGCGATTAGCACTTGGAAATTCAAAGTTTATATTGTTAAATTGTTCTTTGGATGAAGAGAAAAACTTGGAGTGCACATGTCCTTCATTCTTGCAATATGAAGGAAATACACAAGACACTTCACATCTTCCTTTCTAATAAGTTCAGAATTCACAGTGCAAGAATTAAACTAACCCATCACAGAGAGCATCATTTCAGAGAGATCTTTGAAGAATCTGTTGACTGCAAACAGGTGCATATTTATTTGAAGTCTGTTTCATATACATGCATGAAACAAGTTGCCAGCCTCTGAAATCACTGTAGAACTAACAAGAAAGTCGAGCATTTTCACATGTTCCATATTAGTCACCACAGAGCTGCTGCCTGGATGTCTATGTTCACATCCTTAGAAGAGTTATATCCATCGGTTGTGAAAGCCGCTAATCGCCTGTAATGTAGAGAAAAGAAGCAAATGTAATACTAGAAATATTTACATTCAAAATTATATGTTGAAAAATGCACATCTAGAGATAACAAACATGAAAAGTGTTTTTAAATCTAATAAGATTGGTAATATGAATAATTTTAGTGTAATTGAAATACTTCAAAATTTATGAAAATCACTTTATATAAACAAGAAGATAAAGTGCTTTTCATAAACGAAATATACAAAGAAGGCTTTGCTGCGCATTCAGTAAACTGTTTTACTGAGGTAGTCAGTAGTCACAAAAATAGTGATCCTCTGTCTGTATTTTAATATGACTATATATATATATATATATATATATATCATATTTAATGCATAAACAATGTACTTTTTAGCTGATAAAAATTTTCATCTCTAGCAAATGATGCAATATGTTACATTTTCACTCTTGCCATAATGTTAAAAGAAACGTAGATGCGTAGCAATGATGGAATGTATTTAAAAATCTCTGTTTAAAATAACTATTTCATTTCATGCAATATAGCTATGCTAAATGGGAGAACAAATGAACAAATTGTCCGTAATATCTAGAAAATTTCAAATAATAAGGATATTTTAGTAAGAAAAAAATTCTCATGCTAATATTCACCAAAGCTATCAAATGATTAAGTGATGGACGCATAGCACTGCGCGACAGACTAATGGCACATTCTTAAGAGTTTTGCTATTATCAACTTCGCTGATGAAGAACGCCTTAAAAGTGCCATAATTGTGAAATAATTTATCTGTGAACAAAAAAAAATATTTACCTGTGCATAGCAGAAAGAGGACCCTTTCGAATAGCCTCTCTTTTAGAAAATTGTCCAAAATGATGCAGGCTGACAGCCCTTTTTCCATTAATAATCGTACTATAGTCACTGACGTCATCGTCATAGGCTGCATTTTCAATTCCTTGCTTGCACATTCCACTCTCTGCTGAAGTTGATGTCTGTGCAGTACTATTGCTGCTGGTACTGTTCGTTTGCGAACACTGAGGTTTCTCTCGTGGAGCGTGATCTTGATCCACAAAATAACGATAAGGAGTGTCATAATCAACTTCTAATATTGTAGAAAACTTGTTCGGAAATAGTATGTCTACAATGGCTACTGTTCCCCCTACTAGAACGGCTGTTACACCTGAAAGAAATTAGCACAAAAAAAAGAAAGGAAGAAATCAGCAAAAAAAAACTATTTCCTTTTTTATAATGAGCTAGAAATGAGCAAAAAAAAACACTATTTTTTTGAACTTATTTGTAGTATAACAAAAGGAGATTTTAGCAATATTTTAGATATTTATTCACTGTGTTTTGTGGTTGTGTAATACTTATCGGATTATGACAGTATTATACTGTATTTCAAATATAATACTGTTTGCTCTTAAGATAATGAACAGTTCGAAATAGATGTCAGGCTGGTGAATCCCTGAATAAGATAAAAGGTAAATATAAGGACTCTTTGAAAAGACCATCTTTTAGGTAGAACAGATACAAGTATCCCAGGTTAGTGTTTCTAATTTCATAAACTCTCCATCATTTTCAACAGTTTAATACGTTAACGTTGTTTGCATACTAGTATGAAATAATAATGGATTTTGTTTCCTCCTTTTTAACAATTGGGGGCATTATAAAATTGTGATTTTTATAATGTTCATTTTAAAAATCATTATTCATTCTAATTTCTTTATATTTTGCTTTTGCGTTTGTTCTTTTGCAGAAAGGCGGCAGAAGTATCTGCATTTCCTGTTTCCGTTTTCTGATTCTTATAATAATTTTCCAGTGCAGTTTATTTATTTCAACCATGTTATTTCATTCCTTTTTATATTGCTGCAGGAAACTGATTTATTGTTTGTTTAAATCTATATGGCTGTATTCATGCGTTTCATTTATGGTACTATAATTTGGATTAAAATGAGTATTTTAATCAGTCTTTGACCTCTCCGAAAGTTTGAGAGTTCAAGTGGATATTACGGGTCATTTTCATACAGATTCTCAAGCAAAAAGTAACACATTCATTTCAGATTTGCGAAGTTTTTTTCATTCCTCGCTGTGTTACACCCAGTTGTTGGATTTCATTAAAGTAGCGTAGCGAGAAGAACATTTTATAGACCAAATTTGGAGCTGAATTAACGAATATTTGATGCAGCTAGGAGAGTTTTCCTGTTACGAAACTTTTTTTTTACCTGAAGCAAAACAAAGCAAACTGTAAACAGCTCCAATTGACAGACATCGGACACTCACTTCATAACATGAGCTACTCAGTGCAAATTTGAAACAAAATTACAACTCAGTTTTATCTTTTGTGTGCTAATATTGGATATCTGTGTGTTGACGAGAGCATCCGTAGCTCAGTCGGTATAGACGAAGCCCTTTGGTTGGAAAGACCTGAGTTCGATTCTCTTAAGTAACGTGAAGAACCTTTATTTGGTCTCTTTCGACGAAAGGTGAGTTAGCCGGTCTCATACGGAGGTAGGGTTTTTTTTTTTCACCCGGAAACTCGGGTTTTTCGTCCTCCTGAACAGCAAACCGGCCCCGTGAACACACTCTTCTAGAGACACAGCGAGAGGCATAAGGCTAACCACCTTATCCTCGGGACGAGTACGATTTGGAAGGGCTAAGGACAGCTCCATATCAGGCCACTAGGTCTAATACGTAAAAAGAAAGAAGAAGAAGTGTGTTGACGAGTGAATGCCGCTATGATTTGCTATCATTTACGCCCCTGTTCACTGTGGCGTGGATGTTTAATGAAAGTCTTCAAGTGGCAGATGATGTTCATCTTTCTTTGGAGATTAACACTATTCACCTTGCTTACTGGAAACCGAAAAGTAGTGTTCGAAATTCACGTATTATTTCCAGAGTGTAATATAACATAACTTCCATCCGCGATATCCCCATCCCATTTTCAAATGCGTGGTATTTAGACTCTGTAGAAGTGCTAATGGATCCCCTACGAAAATTCAGAAGGATGACTATTTGAAGTTCTGAAGAGGGTGTCATTGAATGCGTGATCCTTGTTTCTTGGGGGAGAAGAATAATGATTGTAGTTGTGTCATAGAACATGGTTCCGGGTTGTTCTAAACTCTTAACATCAGTATTAAATGTGCTACATGTTTTCAACTTTCCTTTCATTGACAGAACTATGATTAAAAAAATTAAGATAAGTACATGGTTCTGTGCGCGATTTTTTCATTCTTTTCATTTCTAAGCAGCAGTAATATTTAGTAAAATACTCTTGAACTTTCATTTCATTTTTGGACTGTTTCTTGAAGGAAATATGCTAGTAAGGAATGGAAATATTTATTTATTTTATATTTTTTTCTTATTTAACAAAACGATTTATTTGTTTTAAACTAGCCGAATATTTCTTGATAGAGCTTTTTTATGATTTTGTAAATATTAATTTTTAGTTGTTTTGCTTTTTTTCCATATAGTTACTGTTCTGCCAAATAATCAATAAGTTTGATATTTTAGGCTTTCACAACACATGCTCATTCAAAAACTTATTTCATGGCACTTATCATGCATATGTACATTATAAATAAATCAGAGTGCTAGGAAATTGTTATAATTCATATCTGTTATGCGTTCATATATTATTTCCCTAAGGAGAGTTATTTGTCTTCTTCACTTGATTTGTGTCGGATTAAATAGTAGCTGAAATATCTCGCTTTCATACAATCGCCTCTTATGCACACTAGCTCGTTAAACTACTGACTATTCCTTTTGTGATATACATTACCACTTTCTTATTTTCCAATAAGAAAGGAAGAGATAATTGGCGCACTTTTAAATTTTTGATTTAAAACTCACTTTAAAAAATATGAAATATTTGTAAAATCTTTGTGTAGTAAAATATGTCTGTAAAATGTTTAAAATCTACTATGCTATCTACCGAACCCTTGAAGTTTATATTTCAAGGGTTCGTATAGCACTCATAGTAAGTAAATTATAGTATAGTTTAGATGTGCTAAAACAATGAGGATAATGATAAAGAACAATAGAAGTGGAAAATGACGTTGCGCCCTTTGATTGGAAAAGGCTTAAGTTCGATTCTCTTTGTGACGAGAGGAATCTCATATATATATATATATATATACCTTTTTTCAGTTCAGAGTGAGTTAGCTGATCTCATACGGAGATAGCAGGGTTTTTTCCTCCAGGAAACTCGGGTTTTTCATTCCGTATACAGACAAATCGGCCGTAAGAACACACGCTATTTACAGACAAGAGATATTAGTGGTGGTAGTGGTAGGCAGTGAAAGGTGTTGTGCGTAGATGATGGTAGTGGTGTTTTGCAGTATGTAGTTGATGGATTAAGAGGTGGAGACGGAGCTGTAGATAGAGTGTCCTCCCTCGATGAGTCCTTGGAAGCCTTGGTAGTGTCACGTAATAATAATAATGATAATAACGTCCTGGTTATCGAGACACGTTTTGCTAACCATTCATGTGCTATCAGCTTATATGACGAAGTTTAATTTGATTTTTAATTTGTAGTTGATGGATTAAGAGATGGAGACGGAGAGCTGTAGATGGAGTGTCCTCCCTTAATGAATCATTGGAAGCCTTGGTAGTATCACGTAATAATAATAATAATGATAATAACGTCCTAGTTATCGAGACGCGTTTTGCTAACCATTCATGTGCTATCAGCTTATATGGCGACGGTTTAATTTGATTTCTTTACCACTCGTTTTGCATTCAAATTTCAGGACAGCAATAATTTAAGTTTAAACATGCATTGCATGACAAATAAACATTTTTTTATAAAACAACCATTTCTTTCTTTCTTTTTTTGTGTGTGAAACAATAAGTACCGGTGCTCATTCCTTGCTATCAGGAAAAATTGAAAATTAAAGGATATTAAAAGAAATAAAACTAAAAATGATATTTACTGATATTTTTAAGCATATTTACTGATATTTTTAATGCATATTTTATTAAATAATGAAATATGCATTTTTTTATTGAGGCATACTAGGTAAGCGTATAAAAATGATTGAATATTACGAAATCTCCAAAATATGTGTGTCATACGTCATTGTTAATAGAAGTGCCAGAACACTGTACCGGCCCCCCCCCCCCAAACCAAAAAAAAAAAAAACTGAAAAAAATACAGTACTTTTAAAGCGTACTCTGATGAAACATTTAAAATATCTATTTAAAAAAATCCCATAGAAAAAATGTAAATATGAAGCTAGCACAGGATTGGCAGAAACATGACACTTGATGATTTTCATGTATAATTTTTACCACAAAATTAAATTGCTATCATCTTGCCCCCCCCCCTCAACTTATTCTCGTCTTGCGACAATGGCTGTTGTTTTATAGATATGGAGTTAATTTTAAAAGCATAAATCATATATTGTGTTCCATACCTTCAGTTATAATGTCGTCATGTTTTATCTCATCAGATTATTTTTATACTAGCTGGACACATGAGAGGTCTCAAAATCTGTAATACTGTACAACAGTACCATGTGGGTATGTGGTTAGAGAGAAAGGAAGACCCTGTTGAGATTTATCTTGAACATTTGTAAGTCATAATCCTTGGGAATAATGGTTTGAAGAAGGCCCTTCCAAAGGACAGAGATAGACAGAATGAAAACGGAGAGTGAGATGTTAGTTGGATTAGTTTGAAGCTGAATTGAGTGTGGTTGTTGACCAGCAGATTTTTGGCTAGACATCTAAATGTGAGAACGGTATTCGAAGGTCAGGTCGACTTGATCAGGCTGTAAATGCTATGTGTTTGTGTCAGAAAAGACAGAAGGTGTGAGTCAGGCCAAGAAGTAAAATCTGAGACATGAATATTATCAAAAGTAAGGGATTCTTACGAAAAATAAGACAGGACTGTATATAGTATGGCTATATTTTAAAAATATTTTCTAGTTATATATCATTACATTCTTATTTTAAGTCCATCATAATTTCCTTTTAACACACTATGTGAAGACATCCTTCAGTGAATGTCATTAATATATATATATATATATCACGAAGAAAAAACTGTCATGGATTTAGAAATGCTTTCCCTTGTAAGCGTGAAGCACCAGCAAAAAAAATTAAACATCACTTTTCAGATGCTGCATGATTAATGAAGTAGATTGCTTAATTAGGTATAATATCGAATTCCATACCTTGGAAAATTATAGAAACTGAGAAGGTTAAAAATATCCAGCTAGCCACGGGTATAATACAGGCTCCAAAGCTGGCAGAATCTATGTGTTGAATACAGTATTTATGACCTGAGTATATAGACTAAGAATCACGTACAAAAGAAATCACAGATTTTCGGTATTTGGAAAAATCGCTAGCATCTATAAAGCAAGAAGATTCTTAATATTGAAAAACAGATAACAAAAGTGATATTTTTCACACATTTCTGTTTCAATCTAAGAACAGGCATTGAAATGAATTATTAAAATTACTTTCCTCAATGCATTACTGTGCAGATTTCTAAAATATATCAAAACTGATGCTGCATTGAATCTTTGTTAAATAAATAATTCAATGCATAAAAATGCTGATATCGCAAGAAACAAGAGACAATAAATAGTTTATAATAATGTGACATGTAACTTATTTTGAGCGATGATTATTCAGAGCAGATTGTTTTCACCTAAATTAAAGAGGTACATTAATAAAATAAAGAGGAATTTCTTATCAGAATGAAAAAAAATAGCTTAAAAAGAAAGCACTGAATGGGACGGATGGTAGCATTTCCTTATGCTAAATAAGGTAGTTTATACCAATAGGTCGCGAAAAAAAATTGGAGCAACAATTTCACTCTCAACTCTTTGCCCAGCCTATCGGTTGAGTAGCGGATGGACAATGAGGTCGTTAGTTTTTACTGACCGGCCTTTCTGAGGGAGTCACGTGAACGTTGGAAGCGTTGAACCAAAAATAGATCCAAGCTAAAGTAGGACTAATTGCTATTCAGGAAGTTTAATATCTCTCGAACAAACAGCACTATAGAGAGGTCAACTTTCTCCAGAACTTCTGAAAGAATAAGGGCAAGGAATTACAAATTAAGGTGTTGATAAAAATAAACTCTGGTCTTCGTTGACAAGAGTTATCTCCTTCCGTCGCGTCTAAGGGGAGTTTGAAACTCTCTTAGTTGTTGTTCCCTATGGAGAAAAAAAATCTTTCCCTAATAAACAAATACCGCGCAGATAATTTTTTGTTTTAAAGAAATAAACAGAGAAATCAGAAAATAGATATGTATTGCAATTTTTACGGTGAACGTGAATTTTGCAAACTGGCATTTCAAAACTTCAGCTTATCCGATTCAGAGCCATCTCTACAAAATATCATAATAATAATCCGTGGTACTTACAGACCTTTAAGGTCTAGGACCTGCCCAGATATTGGTTTTCGTAATCATATAGGATTAAGTGCGCACGCACACACACACACACACACACACACACACACACACACACACACACACACACACACACACACACACACACACACACACACACACACACACACACAGGGTGTTTCAGAATAACCATTATAAACAAACTTGTAGGGTATATGGGGGGGGGATGTCAGCTTTTGATGAGCAACCCATGTCCCAAAATGCGCCGTTGCAATGGTCCAGGTCGAAAACGTTTCGTGTGCACATCGCAAAGAATGTCAACGTCAGGCACAGGTAATTTACATTTTAATTTCCTAAACATTCACAAAAGGTGCTTGAAGTTGCGACGACCAACTTCACAGCATGCATTATACCTGCGTAGCAAAGTCTGGTGCACTTTTTCAAAACTGCCTGGCATGGTTTCGATCTCGCTCGCTGCAGTCAGCATCCTTGCTAATAAATCTTCTCCGACTCCACAGGAATTTTGTATATGAGACTCTTCATGTGGCCCCAGACAAAAATTCCAATGGAGATAAATCAGGTGAACTTGCAAGCCACGTCACTGGTTGTGGCTTGCACTGAGCGTTCTTCTTGCACGGGGTGGCGCACCGTCATGTTGACACCACATGTGTTGCCTAATGTGTAATACCACATCTTCAAACAACTGTTGTGTGGCAGTGTCTCTTGCTGGAAACGCCAACGATGCATGCCCACATCTTGACACCACATGTGTTGCCTAATGTGCAATACCACATCTTCAAACAACTGTTGTGTGGCAGTGTCTCTTGCTGTAACGCCAACGATGTCTGCCCACATCTTGACTTGCGAAATTGTTCTGGAATCCACGGCGGTAAGTGACGTGGGTTGTTCCTGGACCAATTGTGATTGTTTTGGCAGTTCCACATGTGGGGTACAGCAAGTTCTTGGAGCTCCACAGCTATGCCTGTTGGCATTGAAGGAACCTATTTCTACAACCACTGATTCACGTTGGCAAACAGGATGTGCAATGGAAATGGACGAGGTGGGAAACGCTGTGCGTACAACCGATTGGCAGCCCTCCCATTATATTGAGGTTCGCCGTACATTAACATCATGTTGTCATAGTCAGCATTCGTGTAATTTTCCATTGTGCATTAATGTGATGTGTGTCAATGCGACACTGCAGTGTCGTCACTAGGAAGAGGATTTTTATGGTTTCAGCATGAAGTCAACTTAAGGACGATCCAAACTGTTGATTGTGAGTTACTCTATCAAAACGAGTCTATTTGTTTAGTGATCACCCGTTTGTGGTGGTTCAGTTCATGATAAAATTACGTAAACATCCTTTTCCTAGTCACCACAAACCACCCCGTGATATTAATGGCTTGATCCATATCAGTGGCTGTACTCGTGTTAGAATAGACCCGGAAACGTTTTCGACCTATACAATTGCATCGATGCGTTTGAGGACATGGGTTGCTAATCAGAACCTCTTCGACCATGACCTCCCTACATACCCTAGAATATACTCTATAATAACATAATATACATACTCTAGAATTGCTTATATTCTTTTGCTGACCGGTTTCTGTGATTGCAGGATGGAAAACCCGAATTTCTTTTTTTTAAAAAAAACCCTTTCCCTCTCCCGTATGAGACTGGCTAAGTCGCCTTTCATTTAAATGTCCTGATAAGGGTTCTTCGCGTCCAAGATGCGTCCTTCATATCTTTCCAACCGAAGAGCTTCGAAATCGACTGAGCTAACGAGGCTCCCCCCCCCCTCTCTCTCTCTACAAAATATAATGTGGTCAAACTAGTTTATCCTACTTTGCTGTACATCTCACGCCATCATGTTGGACGAGTGGTTAACTCCCACACTCCAACCAACAGGCCTCTCCCTATCCTATCCCAAAGGCTTTAACAGGCCTTTAAGGCCCACAACCTTCCAAGCATGCTTGGATTTCGTTACCGAAGTACGAGGATAGGATGGTCACCCCTATGCCTGTAAGTATTCTTGGCATAGGGGTGACGGGGACGGTTTGCCTACTTGCGGGATGAAAAACCCCAGATAAACTGGCAGAAAAAAAACTGCTATCCACGCCCAAGACCGGCTAACTTGGCTATGGATGAGGAAGATCCTTAAGCTCCTCACGTCGGCGACGGGAATCGAACCTAGGACACTCCTTCCCCAGGTATATGGTTGCGAAGCGCAAAGCCACTAGGCTAACCGCGCGGACAACCAACAGGCCTACAGGTTCGAATTCCACCATGTGCTTGAATATTAGCGAATAACTTCAGGTGGGAGTTGAATTTCATCCCGCGTGAGATCGTAGCCTTCCTAATTACTGGAGGCCTGAAGTGGCTCGCAAAGTTTCCGGTGGTTGGTCTCCACAGTAGGTTTTCCCCATTATGTAAAAATACAAAAAAATAAATAAAATATAAGTGTGCTCTTGAGCGCTTCTCTAAAATTAATTTAATATTTCAAAACGACAGAATGCGATCATATAAGATTCAGTCTTTGGCAGGTGAGGATGAACACCAAATTAAAATAATATTATTATGCAATTATAGCTATAATAACTTATTCGCAATCCAACTAACAGGTGGTGGATTATCATCCTGCTGTTGACATGCACGTTTCTAAATATCTTTAAGTGGTAGATAATATTCATTGCCCAGTGTGAGATGAGAAATTTGTTAGAGGCTTGACGTGGCTTGAAAAACGCATATTCGATCTCTAAACGAGGTTTTCTAGGGTATCCTCTTATCCATGGTACTGATGCACGAGCTTACATGAGATGTAATCACAATGAACATCCTCATTGTGGGATAGTTGGATGTGTTTGTCATCAATCAGAGCATCTACATGACCACAGTATGAGTTTCTGAAAAACTTCTTCTTCTTTGAGTGCCATCTCCTATCGGAGGTCGGCGACCACCTTGGCAAATTTTGAGCGATTCTCATCTATTCTGAGAAGTCTCTCAGAGTTCATACCAGTCCACTGTCTGATATCTGCCAGCCAAGATTTTCTTCGTCTTCCTTGTCCTCTTCTTCCATTTATCTTCCCTTTTATAATCAATTGAAGTATCATATATTTTTCATTACGAAGTAGGTGACGTGACCAAGATATGCAGTTTTCCTTCTTTTTATGGTATCTAAAAGTTCACGTGATTTCTCCATTTGTTTCAGTACTTCCTGATTGGACGTTTTTGCTGTCCATGGGATTTTTAACATTCGTCTGTATAACCACATCTCAAAGGCTTCAAGTCTTTTTATTGATGTTGTCTTCAAGGTCCAAGTTTCTGCACCGTACAGCAGTACAGACCATACATAGCATTTAACCATGCGTACTCTAAGCTCTAAGTTTAAACTGCGGTTACACAGTGTTGATTTCATCAAGAGAAAATTTTTTCTTGCCATTTCAATTCTAACTTTTATTTCCATTTCTGGATTGCAATCTTCATTTAACCAGCATCCGAGATATTTAAACTTTGTCACTCTTTCTATTTGTTTCCTATTTAAAGAAAGTGCTAAATTAAGAATTGGTTTCTTACTTATGGCCATGAATTTAGTTTTGGTGATATTTATTTTTAATCCCATTTTTTCACTCTCTGCATTTATTAGCTCCAAAAGATTTTGAAGATCCTGAATATTGTCAGCCAGAAGAGCTGTATCATCGGCATATCGGATGTTACTGATGATTTCACCATTTACACTGATCCCTTCCTTTCTTCCTTCCAAGACTTTTTGAAATATGGCTTCTGAGTATATGTTAAAAAGAAGAGGTGACAGCACACATCCTTGCCTTACTCCTCGTTTGATGTTAATGGAGTCTGTAATAATGTCATCAACTTGAACAGATGCCTTTTGGTTCCAATATATTCTGAAAAATAAAAATTAAAAATAAGCCTACTAACTATCATATGAGATTGGACTCCGTTTAGTTGAAAAATCCGTGATAATGTTTTTTTTGTTTCAAGTTAAATCGGACAATGCTTTCCTAGACAAATTGCATTATTACTTTCTACAGTAACTTCTGAGTTATTATAATGGTGATGATAATAAATGAATAAGAAACAAACTCTAAATCACTATGTAGTGATAACTGTAATTTATTGAAACCTAAGATATTATATTTCTTCATTGAGTAGGCAGGTAACACTTTTGCTAGGATTGAAGAAGTTCATTTGGAATCTTTCCATTTCTTTATTATGGGCTGTGCATATTCCCATAAATAGTATGGATGCAGTTTGTGAAACCGAGTTGCTAACAGCTGATATACTTTCTCAGATTTGAGAAGGAAGATTGCTGTTAGGAAAGGATGGTGTCAGGAAAAAGTACTCTACCTCTGTTCAGGTGTAAAAGCAACTTTAATAAAGAGTTGCAAAAGCAACTCTTAATAAATTATATAATTAATTTTTTCTAATTTTGTTTTGTGCAAACAGTATATGTAGTATACTCAAACTTGCAATTATTATTGCATATCATACAAATAAGCATCGAAAGAAATAAGTCATTAGTCACGCTTTCTTCTGGTGTCAGAGGTTCATAGCCCTTTCTATATGTGGGTTAGCGCAGAATATATAATGACATACCACAAGCCTAAACTCTCTCTCTCTCTCTCTCTCTGTCGTTCATTCACTCATTCATTCGCCACGTTCTCTCCACCCTCTATTATTTGATGTGTATTTCATTCCACTTTAATTTCTCTGGTACAGTTTCTTTATTGTCTCTCTGTTCGTCCACTTCGTTAACTTACTTCAAAGGAAGAAAAAAAGACCAATGTGCATTTTTCCCCGTTTTCCTGTATTTAATTTAGCCACTATTTCTTTACTTCTTTCCTAAGTAAATTTGCATTAAGGATATAATGTATATATATTATAAATGTATATAAATTTATATGTATTTACATTATATCTTGAGAAAATTAAAATATAGTGATCACACAGATGAAATATGTCTATTCACTATAGGACGCCTTTGAGATGGGATAAGGTTTCTCAGATTTTAAATCTTTGAATGTTTTTATGATAATTTTGCTAATTTAAATAAATAATTGAATCAGATTGATCCATTCTAGTTGGCGGAGTTGAAAGTGTATCTACATTGTTAAGCATAAATGTGGATAAAAACTCACTTTATTTATAACATAAGCTTTTATGGCTCAGTTAGTTAGTGAAGGTCATTTGAGTATTTTTTATTTTAGTATTTGGTAATTTGCTTTAGTAAATCACAGATT
The DNA here is from genome assembly GCF_054136105.1 of Typopeltis vanoorti. Classification (NCBI taxonomy): domain Eukaryota; kingdom Metazoa; phylum Arthropoda; class Arachnida; order Uropygi; family Thelyphonidae; genus Typopeltis; species Typopeltis vanoorti. The sequence continues at coordinate 83,724,503 of NC_143570.1, forward strand.
ACTATTGTGTGTGAGTTTTGAAACAGAAAACAAGTTTAAGGAAAGTGGTTTATGAAATTGTAATAGAGTGTAAACTGGTTGATCAAGATGATGATAATCTTTTAGAAAAAAATTACTCATGGAAGAAAGGTGGCAGTTGGTTGGACAAATGTTCACACAGAATGATGTTAATTCCAATAATATTGCTAACAATTCTTATGTGAATCCTACTCACCAAAAGTTGTAACTGTTACACATTAGTGTTATGAATGGGATAACGTTAAGATAACTGGATAAACTGCTCCAAAAATCAAACTTTTTAAATCCCTTCCAGTCCTACAATAAGTACGGTAATATTTCAATACGGCAATGAAATTCTCCTACCACCTGAAGATATGGAGTTTGAATCCGTCATAGTATGGTATGATATTTATGAATAGCTACAGGCTGAAGATGAATTTCATCTTCCCATTTGGAGAGACTATATATAGTTGCCGTTTGGAGGAAGAGTAGATCAGGAACAGAAATGTAACTAATAGAAAAACGCAATATAATTGGTTCTAATAAATAAAACGAAAACACACTAATCATTAGTATATTATAATTCATGAAGAATCCGTGCTACTACGTTATAAGTATATTAAGGTTATTTATAAGGAAAAAAATGAAGAAAAATGTGAGCCGTTCATAATAGAAACAAACATTTAAATGTGATTATCTAAAATATTATAGGATAGCTTCTTGCTACTTAGCAAGTTTATTTATATGTAATGACTATATTTGATAGTCAAAATATGTTGCGAAAACAACAGCAAAACTGAATTTTGTGTACTTAGGATCGTTTTATTTGGAGCAGCAGATGTTAGAGCTCTCACTTCAAACGGATTCACTGAGACGGTAAAAGGCCATAAATGCTGAAATGTTGAGAGGCAGTCACTTATGTAAAATGTTGGTCTATACATTTGTGGGAGTGTAAAGGAAATTATGGCATTAAATGATGCCCTGCAGGGTAATGCTGTCTTAAATGATACCCTCCTAAAACGGATACTCGATTATGAAAAAAAAATATATTTTTTTATTTAACAAAGCTTATGTTTTATGAGCTGGCCTCCAATTTGAAACCAGTTTGGATATAAGATATAAAGTGATGCTGAACATATATTTAATATCTTGATTAATCATAAAAAATCTAATTAACAAGAAAATTTACCGGATTAATTTTGAAGCACGTTAATGAAAAGGTATGACCAGGAGTTTTTTTGTTTTTTTTTTAAAGTTTTTTTTTATGTTGAGCCCATACACGAGAGGTTGGTTGATCAACATATAATACATTAGTACCGCATATGGGTAGTGGGACAGGAAAGGAGAAAATTGTTTACATTTGATTTAAAATACTGTATATATATATTGTATTCCTTGGGAAATACATCAGAAGGAAGACTGTTCCACAATACAGCAAGCAGGGATGAAGGAGGAGGAGGAAAAGAAATTTGTTCTGTGGGTTTCAAGGTGCAGTGTGAAGGGATGTTGAGCAGTAGCTGCACGTGTTCCAACGGGCTTAGTACTAAATGGGGGAACTATTCATGTTATTTCAGATAAACATTTGCCATGGAAATATTTATAGAATATACATTTTGCAGAAACCAAACGACTGTGTGAAAGTGGGAGAAGTGAGTTGGTAAGAAATGGGTCATTAATAAGCCTGATTGCTATATTCTGTATTGAGTCAAGCATTTGGAGGAAGCTTTTAGGTAGATAGACCGAGTAGATAGTAGATAGACTCTCCATTCTCTAGCCTGTATGTGGTGGTTTTGAATCCCATTATAGGCAAAGATATTTGTGAATGTCTTTAGGTGAGAGATGAATTTTTCCCCTCCGCTTACTGGAGGCCTGACGTGGCTTTTTATAAGTTCCATATTTGGGTTTTCAGAGTAGGATTTCCAGAACTCAGCCCACAAACGGTAATACTGTGTAACCCAAGTTTACAACCTTTTGTGAATGGGAATCATATAAAAAAACTTGGGTGTTAGAATTAGAATTAAGGAATATATACGTAGTATGATGTTTATTTCAAGAAGTAATTTCAAAACGAAAGTGTTTTAATATTTAGTATAAAATTGTGCACTCAATATTGAATGAAAATTATAATATGATTGACAAAAATCATGCATTTAAAAAAAAAACATATTTCTAAAAGAAATTCTTAGAGAAAGTTAAGAGGATTCAAAATTTAGTGAATTGAAATGATACACCTTTCAGTTTAACTGTGTTGCTTACAAACTACATCTTTCCTAAAGTAAACTTTAATAAAATCCATGGTATCACAATAACAAATAAGGCAATTATGGTAATTATTCTTCACGAAGCTTCAGAGCTGTCTTCCAATTTTGATATGGATGACAGTTCTGATGGACTTGTGAAAAACCTGGTACGTTTACAGTATGAGTATAATAACTGGATGAGTATCTAAATATAATGGGATCAAATGAATAAGATATAAACCGACGATATTAAATAAAGATATATATTATTCATTTTAAGAATGTTAGTAATTTACCTTATTTTATAATTTAAATGATTAAATAAAATAATTTATTAACATATTAACATTATTAAATAAAATTACTTTTTATTAGTAAACCAGAAATAAGTATCGATATTTACTTTTATATATATATATATATATATATATATATATAAGACTTTCAAAAGGGGTATGCTACACATTTGTTACTTCATTTTTGCCTAAAAATCGAAAAATAATATTTTGTTTTCCACATAACTTATGATGAGCTCTTCTTTTTTCAAGATTTGTTATTTCACTCAGCTAGAGAGGAGTAAAAAGAAATTTGTGTACAGTCATGTGTATCTCTAATAGAAGAGTGCAATAGGAGATGCTTTATTTATAAAAGTGTATACTAGTATTACTGGGAAGTGTGCAACCGAATTGAATACGTAATAGTAGCTGACGTAGAAGTTATCCCAAACAGAAGGGGTATCTGATATTGATGTTACCGCTAAAGTGCAGAAATCAGTTATTCTACAGATTATCTAGGTATTGTGCAGATTAACTAGGGTGATCCGTTAAAGTGCCGAAAATTGTTTCATTTCTCAAATTACCTAGGTAATCTGCAAATTACCTAGATAATCTGCACATTACCTACTAGGCACTCGTTAAAGTGAAAATAAGATCTTTGCTGGAACAACAGCAACGTTTCTGTACGCTTACATTAACATAATGTTATTTATTTATTTTTCGATATCTGAAGAATCAAGTTAATACAATCAAACAATCAACAAATTAGTCGATAGAATCAATCATCAATCAATTAAAAACTATAATACAAAGAATCAAACGGTTTAAAATATTATTACAATTAAGGAAATGTATTTGCAAAACATATGACACTGGCGAAACCAAACTAAAAGTGGAGGGAGAGGGGGGGAAGGAGTAGGGAAAGGAAATGAGAGAAACAAACTTTTGAACTTTAACGATACGGAAGCCGTTAATGTGCACATTACCTAGGTAAAATGCGGAAACTCTTGATTCCGCACGTTAACGGAGCAAATCAGTTAATCTGCAGATTAGCTAGGCAATGTGCACATTAACGGCTTTCGAGCTTTAGCGGTAACATTGATATAGTATGATTTACTTCCGATGGCTTGAATTTCCATAGGAAAGCATAGCAGGTGATTTTGCATATTGTTTCGATCGTGATAATTTATTCGAATTTATTATTATTATTATTTGTACAGGTGGTAAGAGTATAGTATAGGTAGAGTAGGCAGTGAGCTTAATCTCACTGTCAGTGAATCAAAGCTTTGAAGACAGAGTGTGTTGACAACGACTACCATCTAGTCGTCCTAAACCCTAGCACTCATATTATCTCATATTAATGTCTGTAATACTGTTAGTTCTTTCGTCGATTTTATTGAGATGGATTGCTAAAATCGACGATAGAAAGTTTCCGGGAGGGAAAATCTACTTACCTGTTCCAAAAATCTACTAACTGGAGATTTTCTTTAATCGGAGGTTAAAATCGAACCTATAACAGTTTCTCTTTGGGCAGCATAGTGATAAAGGAATCTAATCTCATAGAATTATCGCGAAACGATGGAAATATCAGTAATTGAAAGTTCATCTTGACTAGTTTCAGATTATATTATATGTAAACAAAATAATCTACAAGAATTACATGTATCTTGCAGCATGCATGCAGTGCATTAATCTTCATCGTTACTTTTAGGTTCAATGCCTGTCATCAAAGGGTTTTTCCCCCATCTCGTTATTTCCATTTTTATTCGCAGAATGATTCAAAATCATAATAATACAAATAAGAATTTTATCAAAATTTTATTCCCACTTTTCTGACTGTCCGTATAATTCAGTGGTTCTTAACCGGTGTTCCTCGGAACACTTGTGTTCCGCGAACTTGTTACAAGTGTTCCGCCGGTGAAAGATGTCACATGACACAGTTCTGAGTGTAATTGGACTATAATCCTAACAACTGAAGACTGCTATGCCTGTTGACTTCTTAACTAATAGAATATCGTTTATATGTACTATTTTTGTGAAAAAATTTAACAGTATTGGAAGTAAAGATTTCAATTTACTTTCCTTCCTTAAATGCACACAGTTATGACTGGATAAGATATCCATTTGGCACAGTTAATCCATCGAGCTGTGAATTTTCGTTACAAGAACCATTAGTACTCAAAAAATGAAATTCTCTGAAATAACTCTTGAGGAATTTTGGATTTTTGTCCAAGCCGAATACCCAGCTCTCTCCACAAGGGCACTGAAAATTTGTTACAGTTTTCAACATCATATTTGTGTGAGTTCGGTTACTCAATATTAACCAATATAAAAACTAAAAAGCGTGAAACGCTTACTCATATAGACAAAGAGATGAGGGTAGCTATATCACATATTAGACTTGATATTGCTGAAAGTCGACAAGCTCAAGTATCGTATTAAAATAAGTTCCATTTTTATAAAAGGCAAGTCGATGCATATTTTTATTGTTAGGTTTATGACCCGTATGCGTTTGGTGTTCTCCAAATTTTTCTTGTAATCAAAAGTGTTTCGTGACTCGAAAAGGTTAAGAACCATTGGTATAATCGTTTCTTTACTCGTTCAACAATACATTTGTACTTTTTTTGGTTTGGTTTTGTAAAGCTTTCAACAGTTTTTCAACGTCCTACTCCTAAAGATTTAATGTTTCACCTCATAATACTTCTAAGCGTGCACATTAATTACACTTCAATAAAAGTTATTTTATCCTAATCATACTTTGACTACTCAGTGTTTGCAATCCTATGCTAATCTTTTATATCACCGAATTTAGTGCCACTCACCAATTTCTTTTAAGAAATGTACATTCTTTAAGTTGCATTCTAGCAGATATCTCAGATATTTCTTGTTTTGTCATCCCCTAGTACATTTGAGATATCTTAGCAGATGACAAAATAAGCAGTTATACCTCCAAAATATTATTATTTTGTAGAAAGCTATTTCAATGACATGAACCTGTTTTTCTAAAACGTTTACGCAATGAAGAAAGTTACCTTGTGTATGTCTTTCTATCACAGCCACATTTTCTCTTAAAAGTGAATGTCCCAAATGCCTTCTTGTCACTACCCTTGATACGGTAGACATGTACTCCAGTCTTACGAACGACTTCACAGAGAAAATAGCTTCCATCAACAAGACACAGTTTTGCTTTGCTTTCTTGGACTGTATCTATATTTACCGCACAGAATATATGTGTGGTATAGCACATATATTTATTTTACCGCACAAATATAAATGCAAAAGCGTTTATATTTGTGCGAGAGGGGGAGGGGAAATCTACCAATGCGAAAGCAAAGAAACTATAGCAAAGCAACAGAACAGTGCTGGTTGGCAACAGCGCATAATAAGCTAGGGTTATTCATCCATTAATGCTTTGTGCTACGTGAGCGATGACTGACACACACACACACACACACACACACACACACACACACACACACACACACACACACACACACACACACACACACACACAAATCAGAACACAGAACATTTTCGGTTGTTATCTACATTATATTGCCTAGAACAGATAAGTGACTCTCTTTGATAGCATAATTCAACAAAACCAACCATGGGTTCAACGTCCGTAGGTGTCTGATGCCACCTTGATATGATTCTTTCATTGCATTCTATTTTGTGAAAGATGACTCAGTTTGTGTACAGAGTTTCCGCACAATTTTACAATGTCATCGCCTATTTCTCTTTGGTCTTCTTTTGTTCTTTCCTTCAATCATCCCAAACATCAGCGTTTTTAATTTCCTCTCATCGTTCAATCTATATATATGGCCAAATAGACGTAGTTTTCTTTTGGTTGTATTCGTCTATAGATTTGATTTCCTGATTGTTCATTTTCTGGATCCAGCTTATTCTCAAGATCTTTCTGCAGCACTTCCTCTTGAATGCTAATATTCTCCTTTCAAATTCTCTCAGGAGTACCCAGGCCTCATATCCATAGAGCATGCTGCTGAAGATACAGGTTTCCACAATATGCAGTTTAGTGTGTATCTTTATAGCTCGGCTTTTCCATATTTTGTCCATGGCTTTTAAGATAGCTGTTGCTTTGGCTATTCTAATTTTTATCTCTTTTTTGGGTCCAAGTCATGCGTCATGTGGCATCCAAGATATGTGAAGTGTTCCACATTTTCCAATTGAAATTTCTTCAATGGTAACTTTGTTCAGTAACTCCTATTGTCCGAATATCATTGTTTTAGTTTTTCAAAATTGACATTTAGTCCATATCTTTTTTTCTTCTGCGTATAGTGTTTGCAATGTCCGTTCCAGCGTTGCTGTGTCTTCTTCAATCAGGACGATGACATTTGCAAAGCAGAGTTAGTTTATTCTCATGCCATTTATTGAAATTTTTCCACCTTCTTTTTTAATCTTATCTAGTGTTCTTTCATCTTCATCACACATCTTACCTAGATGTGTGATGAAGATGATTGGTGATATTAGGCCCCCTTTTCTTGTGCCTTGGTTAATGGCAAAAAATCTCCAGTCACACCTGCTATCCTGACTGTTTCTTGTGCTTGGCTGTTTATATCTTTCAACAGGCGGATCAATTTATTGTCCACACCACAGGATTCCAAGACAGCCGATGTTATAAGAAAGATTCCGGTAATTGGACCACATGTTTATTACGATAAATAACAATAAAAAACAACCCGACAAGTTTCGTAAGTCGTATGACTTACATCTTCAGGGGTCAAAGGTAACTAAAAGTTAAAACACGAAATGAAAAATTACTCAAAATAGTTCATTCTATGCACAGTTGTCTAACTGTTCATTAAACTGAATATCCGAATGTAGATTCAGTGCAATGCTAAGTTTGAACAATGCTGGATGCTGTCACGTTGTGTTGTTCACGTTCACATTGTTCGAGGTCTGACTTGGGTATATTTTTTATCAATGCTGACCAAAGTTGGTGTAGAATTAGGCCCTGGTTTCTGTTGCATTGCGTTGGAATTCTAAGCATGTTTGTAGCTTCTTTAGATTTCCTTATGAAACAATTTTTTTCAATGTAAGACATGTTTGTTTTTTGCCAGAGTACATTATGGCCGGTGGAAGTTGTATGATGTGCTAAGCCTGATTTGTTTTCTCTTCTTTTTTGCACGTCTTTTTGGTGTTCGTTCATGCGAATTTCTCCTGATCTTCCCGTCTGGCCTGCATAGCAGATGCCACAGGAACAATGAATATTATATACCCCTGGTTTTTATAAAGGTTGATGTGGAGGTTTGGGGGATGTAGAGATCTTGAAATTTTTTCCAACGGTAGAAAAGCCACTTTGATGTTATGTTTGTTTAGTAATTTGGCCATTTTGTCTGTAACATTCTCGATGTATGGAAGCGTGATTGCATTCTTGAAATTTTGCTTTTGTGAGATGATTGTAGGAGGTGTGTTCAGGATTTTTTTGAGAGTCTTCAGTTCATAACCATTTTTTTTGAGGATCTGCGTTAAATGTTGAAGTTCTTCATTTCTTTGTTTTTCTGGGCTTGAAATATAAGCTCTGTCCCACAAGGTTTTAATTAAACCTATCTTTTGCGAAGGGTGGTGGTGTGAGGCCGCATTGAGAAATCTTCCTGTGTTGGTGGGTTTTCTATAGATCAGGGATGCACAAACTTGTTAAGGTCGAGGGCCGCATAGTTCCACTGTTACTTATGGGAGGGCCGCCAAAAAAAAACCTTGAAAGTTATCTACCATATATTGTTTATTTTATTTATACCTATCATAATTGTTACAAACAAGGTAATCAAAAGTAAGTGAATTTAATTTGACATTGCATTGATTTGACAATTGTTTTGATATTTGGTTCGAGGTTTGTGGTAGCGAACCGCAAAATTGATTCTAAATTTTCATCAGTCAAGCGGTTCCTATTTTTCCATTTGTTAATATTCATGACTGAAAAAATTAGTTCACAAATATATGTTGAGCCAAAGAGTCTTGCACATTTTAATGCATTATCTAGCAACCATTTATAATTGTTTTTATCGACACAACGATAAAAGTTTAATAAATTGCCTTCGTTAAATTTATTTCGCAGGCTCTCATCGTTTTGAATGTCGATGAGTTCAAGCTGCTGATTCGGGTGTATTTTCGGGCAAAATGGCAAAAGGATTGCTAAATAAATCTAGCAACGGTTTCACTTTTTTAAAATCAGAAAACCGATCCTTATAGGCTGATATCAAGTTATCAATCTTTTCAACATACACAGTTTTGAAGTTGACACTGGACTTTTCAGAAACTTTCTTATAATTAGGAAAATGGATGTAATTCCCTGACTTCAGTTGGATTTGAAATAGATTTAACTTGCACTGAAAAGACAAAATGTGGTCGTAAAGTTGAATAACCAATTGATCTTTGCCCTGAAGTCGCGTATTTAACGTATTTAAATGATTAGTAATGTCAACCAGAAAGGCTAAGTCACATAACCAATCCGGATTTTTTATGTCAGGGACGTTTTTGTTTTTTTCATTCATGAAGATTTCAATTTCATGAATTAAATTTAGGAACCGCTCCAATGTTCGTTCACGACTTAGCCACCTCACTTCTGTGTAAAAAATTAAGTCGCCATATTCACTTTCAATGTCTTCAAGAAACTTTTTAAATTGTCGGTGATTAAGGGCACGGGATTTTATAAAATTAATCGTTGAAACCACAACTTTCATGACATGTTCAAATCCAAGTTTCTTAGGGCACCATCTCTCCTGGTGGATTATACAGTGGAATTGTATCAACTCATCGTCGTGCCGTCCCAAATGCTGTTTCAATAATGTTACCAATCCAGAATTAGCTCCTATCATGGAAGGAGCTCCGTCAGTCGTGATACTTGATAATTTTGTCAGATCTAAATCAATTTTGGAACACTGTTCCAAAAGCCCAGTGAACATGTCATTACCTTTCGTTTGATCTGAAAATGAACTCATTCCAATCAGTTCTTCACTTACCTCAAACTCTTGGGTTATTCCACGTGCAAATATTAACAACTGGGCTGTGGAAGTAATGTCAGTTGATTCATCAATAGCTAATGAAAAATAAACAAATTTTTTTGAATAAGATGTTAATTGGCCCTTTACATTTTCCGACATTGCAGTAATTCTTTGCACAGTCATCCTGTTTAACTGAATTTTCTCAACATTTTTGGCTGATTTCAGGACATATTTTTAGCTGCTATCGCAAGGCAATCTTTAACGAAATCTCTGTCTGTAAATGGTCGGCACCTTTTTGCTATAAGGCGAGATATTTCAAAACTTATTTCTGTTGCGATTTCCGAATGTTGAATAGGTTTTGTAAACATCACTTGCTGACCTATCAATTCTATTTTCAAAAATGAAATTTTTTGTTTACGTAGTTCTTCGGGTAGATTTGAAAATGTAGAATGGAGACTTTCATAGTGTCTCCTTATATTGTATTCTTTTGGTATGGCTACAGCACTTTTGCAAATCAAGCACACGATATTATTAAACGGCTGCACAAAACCATATTTTTCGGTCCAGCTATCCTGAAACTGCCGTTTTTCATCCTGTAGTTTGCCTATTGTAGAATTTATTTTTTACCGTTTCCTTGGGGTGATAATTAATTGTAGCAACCGCATCTACGAAAACAAAATACTCATATGACAAATAGATGAATTATAAAATTTGTTAACATTATTACTAACCGATTATCGTAAGTATACAGGTAATGGTGACGTCACAGCTACTTTGCTTTGCGCATGTACCATTTTTAAAAATTACCTATCGTGTAACTTGTTAAAGTTAAAATAATACACGGTGAGGCGGGCCGCCAGCAAATCAACGGAGGGCCGCATGCGGCTCGCGGTCTGTTCATCCCTACTATAGATGGAGAAGGATAATTTATTATATTTTTCATTGATTTGTATTAGAATATCAAGAAAGGGAAGTTTTTTATGCTCTTCTTGTTCCAAAGTAAATTTTATGTTATTGTGTATATTATTTATTATTTTTTATGAACTGATAAACCATAGAAACCTTCGCATACAGCCCATGTTATATGTTGGTCAATATTATCAAATTCTTTTTGGAAGTCCACGAAACAGCAGTATATCTTTTTGTTCTTTCTTTGATCTTTCTCTGTTATTAGTCTTAGTGCGAGTATTTGTTGCACTGTACTTCGATCTTTTCGAAATCCGGCTTGCTCATCAGGAAGATGTGCCTCCATATAACCCTGATCCTTCAGGCGTTCTGTAAGTATTTACATCAGCACCTTGCTAATATGGCTCACTAGTGCAATAGTTCTCTAATTGGTGCATTCTAAAGCGCTGCCTTTCTTATGAAGGACGACCAAGACCGATTTTTTCCACTCTTCGGAGGCATACCCTGATCTCCATATTTCATTACATAGCATTACATTTCTTTACAACGAATTCTACCCATATTTTAACATCTCGCTTATTATGTTGTCATTTCCAGGATTCTTGTTGTTCTTGAGATGTTTTATAGCCTTACTTACCTCCTCTTCCAAGATGTCATTTTCAAAGATCTCTGCTGGTAGCGAAACTACTTTTCGTTATTTGATTTTGTGGACTTCTGTTGCAGTATTATTTAGTTGTTTTTTATATAATTCGCTTCAATATCTTGTCCATCTGTGTATGGTTTCAGTCTTATCCATCAATACTTTATCGTCTTCATCTTTGACTGCTACTGATCTTGTTTGCCACTTCCTATTGACATTTCTTATAAGTTTATAGACCTCTCTAGTTTTGTGTTCTCCATAGTACTGTTTAATGTCTTTTCATTGGTCCTCCAGCCATTTGGCTTTATCACATCTTGCTGCTTTCCGTACTTAATTGCATTTTTAACGGTATCACTCATCTGCTGCCTCTGAATTATCTCTTTTAAGTTTCAGTTCTCTTTTTTCTTGTACCAATTTCAGGGTTTCCTGAGTTATCCATTTCTTGTTGATCTTTTCTCTTTCAGGAATTACTTCCTCTACCGCTTTTTTTAATACTCTAGTCAGTCATGTCATTCTACTCTTGTATTTATATTCTGTTTTTTACTTGTGGTCTTAAGCTTAGTTTCTAGTATGTCCTGATATGCTGTTCTTAGCCTGTCTTCGTTTAGTCTTGAGATGTTTCTAGCTTTCTAGAACTTTCCTTTGTACTTCTGTTTCAGTTTTAGTCTTATATTCGCAATCACTAAGCTGTGGTCCGAATTTAATCAATATCTGCACTGCTGAACTGATGTTCTCCATTTCTGGTCTATTAATATCAGGTCAATCATATTCCTGTGCCTGCCATCGAAGGAGCGCAACGTCCCTTTACGACAATCTTTTTGTTCGAATTTGGTATTCCAAATCATCAGGTTGTTGTCAGTGGCAAATTCCAGAAGCATCTCTCCACGTTCATTTCTTTCTCCATAACCTTTTCCCATCCTGTGTTATTTCTGCCACTCTTTGCATTCTAGTCTCCTCCAATGATGAGTATATCCTTCTTCGACATAATTACGAGTAAGTAAATTAAAAGAGGATACAAAGATGGGATAAATATAGGGGAGATATTTATCTTAATATTACTTAATAGAAACTTTACTTCCACTTCAAAATTATATTACAACTGCTACTACTCTAAAACAGGGATCTTCAAGCTACGGCCCGCGGGTCAGATGCGGCCCACGATATGATTTTATCCGGCTCTCCAATTGGACTAATTTTTCAATAAGAATCCGCCAAAAAAAACACTGAGTGTTGATAGATTTCAAATTCATTAATTAAAATTGTGTTCAAAATATATTCCCGAATAGCAAAAAGTAATCTTAATCCAAGTTACGGTCTTTCTAACTGTAAAAGGTCGGTTAAAATGGACTAACGAAGAAAAAAATTTTAAAAGAATTCAAAACGAAATAAAAAAGTTACATCCGAATAAACTTTTTTATCAACAAAAAAAATTATGTCGCACGAAATAAGAACACTGATAAAAATATGAGAATTTGCTGATAGTGTTCTATGTCATTAATATACGATAATTTAATCTCACATACTCTGTAATCAGTTTTTATCTGCTTTCAATAAAACTCATATATCTAGTTCTAGAGTTTTTTTTTTTACTACGGTTCGCTGAACAGTGCTGAAGTACCCAATGTGGCCCTCACGGCGAAAAGTTGGAGACCACTGCTCTAAAAGAAGAAGAATCTGTAGAACTACCATCTATTAAGCAGGAGCTTAATAATATGGTACATTCATTCAGGAATAATAAATTTCTAGGAATAGATAAAATTCCTGCGTAGGTGTTGAAAGCAGGAAGCATAAATCTGGAAGACAAATTATACTATTTTATTCAATCCATATGAAAGAAAGGATCTAATCAGCCCCGTATATAAAAATGACAAAACGGTTGCGAAAATTATAAAGGTATGTCTGTTATATACAGCATATAAGGAATTTACTTCTATTTTTGAAAAACAAATTAAAACCAAATGGTTTAATGACGAGGATAAGCGGTGTCTGTCAATCAGGTTTCAGAAAAGAAGAATCTACAATTTATCAGATACAGACTGTTATACAATTATAAGAGTAAGTTTGATGATTATAGGTTATAGTGTGTTTAGGAGGGACAGAGAGAATAAAATGTGGGGGGGAGTAGTGTATTGATGATAGCTGATGAACTGCAACAAGGAGAATTGAAGTTGTATTGCAGGATAGTGAAAAGAGCTCATTTCAGGCTATTTGGTGTGAGATATGGAATAGATGGTAGAGATAGCATGCATAAACAAATTGATGAAATGAGTGGAAGGAGGGTAATTATTATGGGGGTTTCAACTATTGTAACATTGATGGAAGGAGGAGAGGACACATGTGAGGAAGGAAATGGATTTTATTCAATTACTAAGGGATAACTCTCTGAGACAGCATGTAATTGAAAATACTATGGGTTTGAGAGTGTTTGACCTGGCAATTGCATCTGAGAATTTGACTGTAATGAATATGACCATGTTTTCACCTATTGGTGAGAGTGAAGGGATCATAAGGTCTTGACCTGGGAGGTGGCTAAAGGTGCGGAATTTTCGATTAAGACAGGGTATATGTGGAATTACCGTGCTGGCAAGTATGAAAAGCTTAGGAGATTGCTTGGTTCAGTGCCATGGCATGTAAAACTGCAAAGGCTGGATGTCGATAGAGCATGGGAAGTGGTCAAGGAGCATTTACAAGAGGTTATGGCTGATTGTATACCTAGGGTCCGAATAGTAAAACAAGTAGCGGTTAAATGGATGAATAACGCCATTAAGCTTGAGCTGCAAAAGAAAGAAACAACTGTGGAGGGAATTTAAAGAGAAAGGTGACCTGCAGGCACACGAACAGTATAAAGCGCAGACCAGAAGGGTAACGAGTGTGGTAAAAAAAAGCGAAAGCGGATTATGAAAGGAAACTAGCTATGCAAGCTAAAGAGAATCCCAAACAGTTCTTTCAATATGCTGCAAGCAAAAAACAAAACTGTACACGGCAGAATGATTTTAAGGAATGCCGATGGTAAGGAGGTCACTGAAGCAGTCGATATAGTAGAATTACTGAGCGAGCACTTTGCAAGAGTATATCATCCAGGTGGTGACATTGAAAGAATGAAGGAACCATTAGTTTATAGGGGAATTGTGATGAATGAAGTAGAGGTTAATAGTCTATTACAGAACCTTAATGTGAATACATCTGTGGGATTGGATGGTATACCGGCACGGGTCTTACGTGAAGCGGCTAAAGAATTATCAGTGCCCTTGACCATGTTGTTTAATCTGAATCTCAGGTCTGGTTTAGTCCCGAAGGTGTGGAAAGGGGAGAAATAGTTCCACTGCATAAAGGAGGACCCAAGGCTACTGTTGTAAATTACCGACCGATCAGCATATCAGGGATCGTTATCAAGATCTTGGAGAAATTAGTCAAGGAAAAAATACAGGAATGGATTGATGAAAATGAGATACTGTACGGGTGACAGCATGGCTTTGTGAAGGGTAGATCATGCTCAGTAACTTGCTCAAGTTTTATAACACAGTGACGACTGAACTGGATAAGGGTAATGGGTTTGCAGTAGTACTGCTGGACCTGGCTAAGGCCTTTGATAGGATATCACATGGAATTCTAATCCGTAAACTGCAACATATGGGAATGGATATAGGGTTGGTAAGATGGATGGTTGATGAAGAAATATCTGATTGCAGTTTATTCAGGAGTAGAGGCCAAAAGACGGCCTGTGACTAGAGGTGTACCGCAGGGTTCTGTTCTTCGACCACTGCTGTTTAATTTGTTCATTAACGATATAGGGAAGGATCTAAGAGGAACAGTTCATTTGTTCGCTGATGATGCAAAGTTGGGTAGGGCAATAGTGAATGCAGAAGATGTTAAAATATTGCAGGATGATTTGGATAGATTGGAGGTCTGGGCTAAGGAGAATGGATATCAATTTAATGTGACAAAATGTAAAGTTATGCATTTTGGGGTGAAAAGATTAGCAGCAGTATACCACATTGGTGGAACTGTACTCCAGGAGATTGATGAGACCAGGGACTTGGGAGTGTAGGTGGATAAGGAGATGAAGTTTAGGGGACACATTGCAGAAGTGGCTAAATCAGCGTATCAACTCACTTGGTTGTTGAAAAATACTTTGACGAGCAGAGACAAGCAAGTTATTGTTCCTCTGTACCGAGCCTTGATAAGACCTCATCTCGACTACTGTGCCCAGATTTGGTCACCTAGGTTTCTTCTTGATGGGAAGGAGGTGGAGAGGATCCAGAAGCGATTGACCAAGATGATAGCAGGTCTATGGAATGAACCTTATGAGAACAGGTTGAAGAATTGTGGGTTGCAGAAATTGGTTGATAGGGGGAAAAGGGGAGATATGATTGAGACATTCAAATTGCTGAAGGGTTTCTATAGGATTAATTCAGAGGATTTTTTCAGAACAGGACTGGTGGTGAGAGGACTAGGGACCATTCATGGAAACTGGGCAAGGGTGTTAGAACTAGGTTTTGTTACTTGGAGAGTGGTAAATGAGTGGGATAAGCTGCCAGAGTCTGTTGTGTGTGCTATGACAATAAGTGAGTTGAAGGCAAGGTATGATAGATACTGTGAGAATGTCGAATTGTTGTGTGGACATGATGTTAAGGCCTCCCTCGATGAGTCTAAGGACTCCCTGGAGTCTCCCGTAATAATAATAATAATAATAATTAAATATTAGATATAAAAGCTGTGAATTTTGGAATATAAAATATAAATATTCATAAGATCTTGTTGATTTCCAACAACTACGCAAGAATTTTATCTATGTCGAGAACTAAACAGAAAGCAGAAGAAACATATTTAGAATTATATAAATTAACACACGAGATAGAGATAAAATTATTTAAAAAAACCCGGTCGAAATCGGTTAACTGAATATAAGTATGAAAATTGGGAATCTCGAAACAGAAATAGGAACGGTTTAAATTTAGGAGTAATGATTACCTGCTACCCAAATGAGATGGCAGGTGTGCAGAATCGAGACAAAAGAGTAAGCAGGCCTTTTTATTCTCTCTAATCTGTGTTCATTCAAAAGATATTCCTTAGAAAACTAAGATACGGATATTCAAATGAATAATTTGCCCATTTGTTATCCATGGATATGAAATCTAGATAACGTCGAGGGTGGAGAATTCAATTTCAACGTTTGAAAAGAAAATGCACAGAAAATATGTGGTTTCTGGAGGATTGGATACACCCAATTAAAAATCGCAGTAGGAAGATCATTAGTCAATATAGTAACACCATACCACAGTGTGTAAAATAGAGACCATGGAGACAATCTATCCAGACGACCAGGGTTCGATTTGCACTGTAAAGCGATATGAAGAAGAACAGCTTGATTATATTTTCCCTATGAACTTTTGATATACGAATGGAAACCCTAAGAATGTTCTTAAGATAGATTGTCACTAAGAATCTGGATTTCGAGGATGAATGTCAGAGCCATTTGAGAGAAACTGGCACTTCTAATTGAAAAAAATCAAATATATCTCTTCAACACCCCCCCTGTACTTTGTACACACACATACACGCACACACCATGACGACTGATGGGTTCTACTCCACACAGATTGAGGACATAGAATCAAAGCATATATGACTTCATCACTGTTAAGACTTTCATCTTCAGCTTTTAGAAAAAATGTTTTTTACCATTATCGCAGAGAACAAGGCACTGTATAGTCCAGAGTGGAACCTAAATGAACCTCCACTTCTGGACTGGAGAAAAAGAATGTACTTTTTTATGCGGCTGAGACGTCAGTTAGAATACTTTCTGTTACAAAAGCATCATTTTTACCATTATTTTTCCTTTATTTTATGTTCATTATCTATCTATCTATCTATCTATATATGTATTCATGAGCATTGTCTCGGTTACTGTGATACATTTAAAAAAGATATTTAATGACTATCAAACTGAGAATAAGTTAGAAAACTTTAAGATACAACTAGTTTCGGCTTATTATGACCTTCATCAGGTATCTTTGTAGATAGAAGAAATGATAATAAAAACTGAAGATTCTAAAACACTGAGAAGCACAGATAAATTGCAATACATAATTGAAATAAAAAACATTGTATTAAAATTCCATTTGTTATATTTACATGCCATTGTTTATTGCATGCGTGGTAGTAGACTCTCGAGAACGCCAGTATTGAACAACAGCAGTATGGCTCTCAGGGATGTTATAGCTCAAATTACTGTTCAAATGTTCAGGATTAAGGAAAATCTCCCTGGATTCCACTATCTTTCTTTCAACTCCATCCTTGCAACGGAAAAAGTTTTCAGATCTATCCCATGAAACTGAGTGAACTTGAAAATTATCATGAGGATTGTTAGAGAAGAGAACATGGCTGGATAAGGCACTAACATTTGATCTTTTATAGGAGGTGTCTCTTTTATGCTCTTCCATGCAAAGTTCAACAGATTTATTAGTTTGGGCGTAATAAGGAACATTACAGTCACACCATAATTTATATACGCCAGGATATTATATATATATATATATAGGTTTTTTTTTTCTAAATATAAGTTTACCAGAACTCTACCATCTTATCTCATAACACAAGAAAATCGAAACATATACCAGGCCTTTGAAGCTTTCGTTCTTTTACTTTTGACAAATGGATATTATATATCAAATGGAAATAAAACATTAAAGCAAAGGTGAATAAAAGTTTAAAAAATACCTGAATTTTCACAGTAGCTTCCAAATTGGGCTCATCACACTGGTGTTGCCATCTTGACGAGTTCGTTCCTTATTCTTCGTGTCTGTTGCTAGATGTCTGCCTTTCAGGAACCAGGAATTGACGTATGGTAAGGGTTGAAAAACAGGCAGAGGAGGCCAAACCAGCTTGCTGAAAATCAGTGTACTCACGGTCTTCATTTGTAGAGAAGTTCTTGTCGGTGTGATAATCAGGTTCATCTGGGAAAAGCCACACTCACATTCAGCAGTAGAAATGGGAATGCTGTTGATAGTGTTTATTAACTGCAATAGTGCAGCAGGCATTTCTTCTCTGTCAGGAATTCACGAAAATCTCTAACAACCTGGCGTTCTGGAATTCTTAGCCTCTTACACAAGCTCTCCACTTCAGTCTCACCGAAAGTAACATTCCTTTCAGCACTGTCTGGCCAACATTCTGGATACAACACTTTCGTCCATTCTGGAATTTGCATCTCTTCTGCAGATAGAAGGCGGTTTTCTATTCGTTGTTTCAAGCAGTAATAAAATTTCGTAGGATCACGAGAACGATTCACATTTGTTGATCGACTGGTTACCCTCTTCCCCAAAGTCACTCCTTTAAAGTTCAGATTTTCAATTGCTTGTACAGCTTCACGATAAAAAGGCCCGCCATTGACTTTCCTGTCTTCACAGCCGAATCTGCCTTGATATATTGCTATGGGCTTTGTAGAGTGTAACATCCCTTGCTTGAAGTTCAACACTAAGCTCTGACAATTCTTTGAGAGCATCACACATCAATCCAATATCCCAAACAAAACCAATACTTGTTATTTTCTTCAAAAGGCCTTCATACCTTACTCTTTCAGACTTGTCTCTGTTTTCATCTTGTTTTGCTGCTGTAAAATGAGATACAAGTGCTTCATAATCTTTCCACACCGCGGAAACTTCTAAAACTGGAAGCCACCCAACGTGTACTAAAAACTCTTCCAATTTTGAAGATTTCCTTGTCAAGATCTTCAGCTACTTTGCCTAGTTCTCTGACATTTTTGGGTGACTATTGATAGAGACAGTAAAGTTTGTCAAGAAATGACTTGAAGGGGTTGATTTGTCCTGGGAAGTCTTTTTTACACCACCACCAACAGAGAGCTCGAATCTATGGTTGGCACAATTCCAAATCAAAATGTGAGGATAACGTTTCTTAATCAAAGCCACTACTCCTTTTTTCATACCCAACATCACAGCTGCTCCATTACAGGCAATAGCAACAAGATTATTCTTCAGATAATCATCTTGAAACTCCAATTCATTAAGGGCATTCATCAAGCTATGGAAAATACCTTGTGCGGATACATTTTCTAACTCTACAATGTCAATAAAAATATTTGTGTGTTGCGCCATATCAGGTAGCATTGTGCGTACATATATTATTAATGATGACAACTGGCTAATAGTGGTGCTTTCGTCAATTAAAAGGGAAATTTCACAGTTTGAGTATTATTTTTTTTTTTTTGAAAAAGATTTTTTTTTCATTTCAGTTCCAGTATGATTTGTTATATTCATACAGGCATTTGTAGAATGTAGAATTCGACCCATGCCACTGCCATTCAATTCTTGGAGGTCAATTTCTGATTCAAAGTCATTGAAAGCCTGGATTTTCTTTGCAATTTTATATGCTGTTCTGAAGATTCTACAAGTGACTTCTTTCTCATGTTCAAATGCTTTTGAATAAGCTACCTCCAGTTTTCTTTCTTTTGCAGATTCTATAATTTTAGCGGCAGCAATGTGAGCGGAACTGTTCTTATGATCGTGAATTTTTTTACGTAGCGAAGTCATTTGCTCTTTTTTATTCCTACCATAATGAAAAATTTGAATATTTGCCAATGGCTTTGAAATATTCATACCTTGCTTATTCCGTTCTACTCCCAAACTTGCGACTTCCTTACTTATTTTACAGCCAATGTTTTTATTCTCCACCAACAGCCATTCATTTTTGTTACAAAAATCAGCTTTTTGGTCTAGAGTCCAACAGTCGGGCAGATCTTCTTGTACGTCTTTACTTGTCGTTGTAGCAACCGTAGCAGCCACGTGTTTTATCCCTTCAGTTTTTGTATCACTGTCCATCGGGTCTGTTTTTGCCCCATCACTATCACTACACTTACTGTTCTCGAGCTTTAACTTTTTACTTGCGGGAGAGGAAGAGAAAAATTGTGTTATTTTGCTATTCATCGCGTAAAACTGGTGCAACTTCCATGCAACTCATTAACCTCACTCACCCACGTTGTAAAAGTGCGACACTACTTGCGTAGAGAACGTCTGCTTGTATGCTTGTTCACATAGAAGTTCCGCGTACGGTAACTACCGTAACTTCCGGCCGACTATCGATTCTAATCGAAAACTTCGATCTTCGAGGTTCAGTGTCAACAACACAAGATGGCAGCACTAGATTGGATGAACCAAAGATGACCCTTGATTTACGTTGTCAACGACCATAACTGAGAATTTAAAATGGAGGCAATCCTAGTTTTGAAATACTTATAAAATATGTGTTTAGGGACCATTAAAGTCCTAAATGTTTACCGGAACGTGTCCCGGCTGAAAAAAAGCCCTGTATATATATCATTTTTAGTATGTATTTTGCAAAATGTAAATAGTGTTTTACAGTTATCAGATGGAATTTTTACTGTTTAATATTGGACAAGAAATCCAGTTTATTTCATACTTCACAACTTTCAAACTTGCTATTTTGTTCTGCTTGGTTATAATCAATACGGTTTTATTCACTTTTGATAACCATGAAACAAGGTTGAAAATTAGGGCATTAAGTAATAATAAGTAATCATTAGTGTACTTTAAATTATATCAATCGTCTGTACTCCTTGTTTATCTTTAATCGTATAAAATAAGCATAGTAAGTGCTGGTATTCTTTTTAACTGTATTTTTCGGAATATTTTTCAAACTGAGGTAAGATTGAATTTTGTTAATGACAATCCTATCCACGAAACGTTTAAAACCTCTAGGACATTGCACCGTGGGTGGAGGACTAGTTAATTCAGAATTCATCTTAGATACAGTCATATAAACACATTCATTTTATTATTGCTCCTTGTTTCGATTAAGTCTACAGTACATTTCATACAGTCCATCATCAAAAATGGTAATGAAATGAAATGAATATTACATAAGATGCAGTTACTAAAACAGTATCTAGAGTTTTAATGTATCTCACTTTTTGCTTTATTGAAAAAAATATTCATTTTAACTGTCTTAGTAAGTACATGAAATTAATATCAGTAAATTGTTTCGTATTTCGTTTTGCGATATTACTGAGTTTTACAGTAAACTCAGTAATATTAGCCTTTTTTCTCTTTCTCCTTTACCAGAATAGATATGTCTTCTATTTTACGTCATTAAGGCAAATAAAGGTAGCCCAGAATGTCTCTTTCTCTTTCTCGTTTAACTAATCAAATCATTTATTTTTCTTTTCATCAGAAACATGTAAAAACCCAGCCCTCGAGAAATCATTATTCTACTGAGGAATGGGGGGGGGGGGGGAGTTGGGCGCTTGCAAACAGAGAACAGCTGGGATAATTTTTAATCGCGCTCCGCCCTTAGAACATTGACCTTGGGCGGGTTAAGACTTAATTGTAGTAAAACAGGTTTAGGGATTTACCAAATATATATATATATATATATATAACATGGAAAAATGGATGGAGAATACAGTACTCTGGTCTTAAATATAACAGTAATTCATGCAGTTGCGAAGGTGACGTGCTGAAACTAACTTAATATTTGTTAATGCAAATCTGAAAGCTGTAATTTTTTTTTAATCGTTTGAAATACAGAAGTGCATTATCGTTACTACAGACCTTAGATAAACTCTTTAAGATACATGGTTTAAGAAAATAGAAATGCCAGATTTTTGCTTTGCACCATCAAAGGTGCAACTTATAGGGTTAGGTTGTTTACGAATAAAACAACCCAAAGTAGTTGCTGTTGCTTGATATTATAAGGCGTCTAAGGGCAAGAAGCGAGTTATTATGCCTGTTAATAGTGTGCATGCGTAGTTCTCTATTCGATTTGTTTTGTAGGAATGAAACTAGATTTTTTTGCAAGGAAACGGAATAAAAGAGTCCTTCACGTCCTGTCAAGGACGCGAAGAACTGTATATCCTAGATAAAATTCCAAAAGGTTTTTCAAACCTAAGGTACAACTATGAGGCGAGTAGAATTTCACTTAATGAGTATAGAGGGTGGTCTGAAAAGTTCCCGGCCTAACAATACAAAAACGAATTTATAATTTCAAAAATATTTTTATTTTTCAACATAATCTCCCTTAACACTAATACATTTATTTCACCGCCATTTTACCATCCCTGTAGTGGTTGCCTGTAAGATCTGCAAAATACCCTCTACAGTTGCAATCACCTCTTGATTCGAAGAAAAACGCTGACCTTCGAGGAAGAGTTTTAGTTTTGAGAAGAGATAGAAGTCAGATAGAGCCAAATCTGTGGAATAGGGTGGATGTTCCAACAATTCATAGTGCAGACCCCTTAATTTTTTCCATTGCCAAAACACCTTTGTGGGCAGGGGCATTGTCCTGATGAAAGATAATTTTTTTCTTCTGCAAATCGGGTCTTTTCTCACAATGTTTTTCATCTAGTCTAGTTAAAAGAGCGGAATAATATTCCCTGGTTTTTGTTTTACTCTTTTCAAGATAATTAATAAACAAAATGCCTTTAACATCCCAATACACCGATGCCATGATCTTTCCTGCTAATGGAACCGACTTTGTCTTCTTTGGTGTTGAACAACCGGCTTCTGTCCACTGTTTTAACTGCTGTTTGGATTCTGGTGTGTCATGGTGAATCCAAGTCTCATCATAGTAATAAATCGACGCAAACAATCAGTTTTATTCTTGATAAAACGCCCCAAGCACTGTTCAGAGATTTTCATGCGAGTGCGTTTTTGTTCTGCTGTGAGCAAACGCTACACTCATCTTGCACAAAGCTTTTTCATATGCAATTCTTCATGCAAAATATATCCTTTCTTTTGAAATGCCTATGGTCTCAGCAATTTCACGCACTTTAACTCGCCGGTCATCTAATACCATATCTGGACTTGATCAATCATTTATGGTGTTGTTACACTTTTTGAACGTCCTTCACGTGGATTGCCTTCAAGGCTGGTACGGCCACGTTTAAACTGGGCAGCCCATTTCTTAATTGTCTAAAACGAAGGCGAAGAGTGCCCATAAACTTTTATGAACTTCGGATGAATTTCTTTTTTTTTTTTTTTTTTTTTTTGCCGTTAAACCTTTTCAAAGAATTTTATAACTGCAGGATACTCAATTTTATCCATTTCAAGGAATATAGAGAACAATTTTACT
Organism: Typopeltis vanoorti; assembly: GCF_054136105.1. Classification (NCBI taxonomy): domain Eukaryota; kingdom Metazoa; phylum Arthropoda; class Arachnida; order Uropygi; family Thelyphonidae; genus Typopeltis; species Typopeltis vanoorti. The sequence continues at coordinate 83,747,628 of NC_143570.1, forward strand.
TCACAGTTGTATAAAACAAAGTACTTGATAGAATGACTTGCAATTTCACATGGATGCTTCTGACCGATGTACCAACTTAGGAAAAAAAAAATTGTGCTGATAGTGTTACCATCTATGGTCGAGGCCGAGAACTTTTCAGACCTCCCTCGTTTTTATCTGATTATCGAGATAACAAAAAATCAAATATTCTTTAAAAAAACTCTGTTACTTTTGTTTGAGACCGGCTAACTGAACATGTAAAATACCGATAAAACTGAACTTTTGTGCTCTAGAACGTATCAGGTGAAAGAAGACGGTCGTTGTTATTCTTCCGTCGGGCAGTCAGTTAGGATTTCACATCCACGATTAACTTTCACTGGGCGTGTCACTCGGTTATTGAATGACATCGCAGCATAACGACAACATTACGTGCAGAAGTTCTCATAAGAATCTTTACAAAAGAATCAAGGGTAACGTCAGGATTTGAAACTAGTTTTCATTAAGTCGACCGTGCATAATGTTGTAAATAAAAAGGTAAGTTTTGCTGCGATGTTTGCGCTGGTGGCTTGAATATAGTTTCATATACAAAGATATTTAATCAGATCGTAAATATTCTAAGCAGGTTGAGTATAATTAATAATACCGAGATAAGCGCAAAGAATATAAGTGTGTATATAGGTAATCCACTGAGGACAAAAGAAACAGAAACACTGAAAGAAACTGCTCAATTTAATTGAAGAAATGGATATTATATTAACGTAATACCATATACTATAATGCTAATATAATGATAATTAATATATAAACATGAGACTATGCATCATAAGAATATTTGAAAATGTATGCAAAGGGAAATAAGCAAAGTTAAAGAGGAATGGAGCAGGTAAATATGAAGAGACAGAACAAATAATTCAAAATTTATAGAAGGCTTAAATCTGTCGGAATTTACTTTTGTATATTATATATGACAAGAAATATTATTTCTTGTCATATATAATATGACATTTTATTCATCCATTAAAAATTTTTATTTCTTGTTTATGTACAAGAACTTTATTCATCTAATATTTTACTTTAGCATAACCAAACAAAAATTTGCGCATGATGTTTCTTCATGTGTAAGGTTCACAGTTAATTTCGCATCAAGTTGCCCATTCGTATCCCACAATGCAGAATAAGTACATTATTTTTATAAGACATGTATGATGCTATACATTATTATGGCGGTCTCTTTCCGGACCGGTTTAGACCTTGATCGAAATTTCATCAGTGGGAGCTATACACATGGAGATTCGGAAGACTATCTTGGAGGTAGCAGTCACATTTTTCATAAACAAATAGCAGAATAGTATACCCCTATATTGTTCGTGGTGTAATATATTCTGCCCTGTTTTCTTGCTTTTGTGGGTTGAAGACTTCGAGTTTCCTTGGAGGAATACCTCTCCACTACCGTATGAAACCGGTTAACTTTAAACGTGAAGAGTTTGTAACAATGATTCTTCGCTTCCCAGACTTTGTTCGAACCCACGATCTTTTCAAACAAAGGGCTTCGTGTTACTAATTGAGTTATAGTTAAGTATAAGCTCTTGTTAATTATGCTCTTTCCGTAATAAATGTTTAGTTACGGGTTGCTATGAAAATCTAATCATTTTTATGACTGGAATTGCTTACTGGTCATAAAAATTGTTATGACCAGTAAGCTCGATAACATTGTGCAGAGGCATTCTAAAGTGCACACTTTTTAAATGCACGAATTTATTTCATTCTGAATGGAAGTACCCTTTTACAGAACGTCAGTATCAGTGGCGCATCCAGGGAGGGAGCCAAGGGGCCCTCCCCCCCCCCCAAAAAAAAAGAAAAAAACACTAGAAAATTTTCCAAAAATCTTTTCCTAATTAAAATTCTTTTTTTTTTTTTATTTATGTTGTGTCTTCTATTTCTATACTACTTATGAATTAGCGGCCACATAAGGTGGGAATACCGTATAGCTCTCGGGAATCACAGCCGCTATGAACGCAAGGCGAACGAAGTAGTGCTCTTGAGGACTTAACGCTACTTCGTTTGCCCGAGCCGGGCCAGAGATCACGAGTATCATATATTGGCGATTACTGCAGATGCTCAGTCATAGGTCGTATGCAATGTAGTGTGCATTCTCAAATCGTCTACTCAACTCGGCCCCTCCAAGATTAAATTCTGAGTGCGCTACTGCTCAGTATGGTCATCAATTTTAACTGTACCTTGCAGAAAATGTGGCAAAGCAGTCTCTTTACTCAAAGTAGAACCAGTGGCTATCTGTGATGTGCTGAATTTGATTGGAGCTATATAAATTGAACTGTGACTCATCTGAAATAATTGTCTTGTTCCATTGATTGGAATTCCACATAGCAATGCCCTTCGCCCATTTTGAACGCACTGGACGCACAATTTTGGTCAGAATGTGTTTTTATTTTATTTAATTTTATTTATTTTCTTTGGTTGGGACGATAACCTCTTAAGTTACTTTCTGCTAACCAACTTCTAAAAATAGTTGCGCTAGTAATTCATAACGTATTTTGGAAGGTGTGAATTTTAGACAGAAAGCAAATATCGCTTACTCTTCTATCTATCAAAAATTCATCATACCGCGTTTCACTGCATACAGCATTATAAAAAGAATTTTTTTAAAAACTCATTAAACCGAGCGATTGACGGGATTGACTAATGTCTTGTTCAGAAAGCTAATCAACAGCAGCAAAACCGAGACAGTGCGTCAACGTTCAATTCTTCTTCTTCCTCATCGTTCATCTAATTCTATGTAAATACGAAGCAACATACACACTATTTACCACCGCACATATACCCGCTCCTGTTTTAAAGACTTCCGCATAGAATTCATTTCCGGGTCAGCTGATCAGTCGTTATTCATGTTTTTACCAGTTAACTAGTCCTTTCACTATCAGGAATTCGCTTTTTATTCACTGTCGTATGATCACGAATGCACACAAAACTGCTAGTTATTATGGCTGATGCGATTCTCTCCCTCCTCCCCTCTTTCGCTACGATAAAAGAGTAATAATTCTTTATAGTCGTGAACACGCCTGCAACTAAGCGTGTGCTACTTTTTTGTGCTGCTGAACAGAGTTCTCTGTAAAGAATTGCGTTGATCTGGAATTTCGTACAAGCCAGTAGCTCGAAGATGTCTCAAATACTTAATTTATGAGAAACATTTTTCCTGTCGTATACTTAATACGCCGTTTATTTTTTAAGTCGAACTTCATGTATAAGTTTTACCCAATTTAGATCGGGAAATAGGGAAATGCAATCCATGTGTTTCAGTGGTCTGAGAATGTGTAATTAAACTTTAATGTACTGTAAACTTCCCCATACTTTTAGCCTTCGAATTATTTGTTCTGACAATTTCCAAGAAAAAACAAACACGGCTGTTTAAACATAAAGCTTTGCTGAGAGCATTGACTGTAATGACATAGCAGTGGCCTAGAAACCTTCATTGTTGCGTCATCGCAGGAGTGAAGCTATTCTGTGGAAATCTACATGCAGGAAACAGGCAGAAAGAAGGAAATGATATGGTGTTTTTGGACTGTTAAAAGTACATTTCAGCTACAGGTGTCGATTTAATTTTTTATACAAAGGAAGTTATAGTTAACCTTAGTCTACGTATATTCATGGAAATATTTCGTGTAAATATTGTATAGTACAATGAGAGCAAGTGAATCTTTTCCAGAAATGGTCTTTTGTAGACTAAGAACGTCATTTTTTCTCTTATTTCCGCAGCCGAACATTCTAAACCATGAATACAACGAAATGATTATTCTATTTTTGCACTCCCCCCCTCTCCAAAATTCAATTATTGTGTCAAATTCTTCTCACTGACTTGTCATCCTTCGCGCTTCTCCTAATGGAGCAATGAACTCTCATCTAAATAACCTTTGCATGTTAACCCTTCCTATTGCATGACAATAATGTGAAAATATATGATCAGAAATGATGCCAAGGCTAATAAAATATCATTTTGGCATGGTCAATAAAAGAAATAAACAGGATACGAAGCGGCCCATTGAGACCTTGAATCTCTTTTCGCCCTGATTAATACTCGACGCATAACGATGGGGAAATACACCATTTTTTCTTTCGGTCACGGCCACCAACACTTGGCTAATGGCATTTCGGCAAACGCGAGTTCCTCTCTTCCCTTCCCAGCATCCCCCCGCCACCAAGATTTTTAAAATTTTTAATTTTCAGTTTTGAACTTTCTTTTATCATATTAATAACAATTGCTATCATTCATTCACTCAGTAAAATCATTGCTATACAACCAAGTTTTTATTTCATTGCATCAGGACGGCTCGAATTTAATACAGATCAAACACTAATGGTGGAATATCAGGAAATATAACCTGGCATTATCAGTAAGCTGGTTTATTTCCTCTTAAAATAGGGTTCTTTGATCAGTCGCATAAGAAAAGTATCCGTATTGCTAACGTCTGGAAGACAAGGGACCAAAATTTAAGGAGTATTTGATTTAAAAAAAAAAAAAAAAGAGTATTCAGTAATTCTTAACTAGGGTTAAGAATTACCGAATAAATTAAATTATAATAATTAAATTAATCATTAAATTAAATTAATTAAATCATATGTAAATCCATCTGTCTTTATCAGCTCTATGTCTACGTTTGGAAATGCCCGTCTTATGGCTTTTGAGTAGACCGATTTCTCCACACTGGCACTGTTTCTGATAGTCAACCACTTGTTAAAAATGAAATGCGTTATATACTGGTGTGTGTATAGTTCTCCTTTGTTATGATATTGCAATTATAGGATATTTTAGAAATAACAGGTTTTTACCATTGTGTATGATTTAGCAGTCTTTTCTGTGTTCCTTCAAAAAGGATTAATGAAATCAAATGGTTTAATTATGAATATGGCATATTTAATGAAGAGATAAGCAGTTTTTACTTCGTTTTCAACACTCCAGTTTGATCTTCCTCTGATGATGGAGTTTTCTTTGGCGAGAAAAATTATGAGTTCCGATCTCGTCTAGGATACAAAGGAACATTTATAAGGAACAGTTATAAATAAGTTAACCGTTCTCATATGAATGTGATAACATTTTCCCTCTCACATACTTGGATTTCTCCTTCCTCGGTTCAAAACAAATCAGCAGGGGGAAACATACGCTGTTAGCTGACATAATATGCCTACTCTGCGCGCGGGCTCCAATATATATATATATATATATATATATATATATATATATATATATATATATATATATATATATATATATATATATATTGGATATATATGTATACCCTATTTTAGCGTTTCTTTGTTGGTCGTTACATTCGAAGCAACTAAAGTTATGGCAAAATATTATTATGTCTTAACTACTTGTGTTTTTCTAGCAGTTTTCCTATTATTGGAAATTAAATCCTTCCACCTTCATCGCTGGCTAACTTCAGCTTAATTGATCTTATAAGGTTTCTTCTACTCCTAGTCGGGATTGAGACTAATTTCAATTTCAACGATCTTTCCACCTTAATGGTATCATCGCATAGTGACAGTGCTCTGAATGGGATTTCCAATAAATAAGAAAGTTTAAGGTTGGAACCCTGTGTGAGTGGTTTATCTCAATACAAAATGACATCTAACGAGCTGAATAGGTTAATTTTAATGATTCAACCAATCAATGGAACTCCATCATTTGGTGTCTCATTAGGCACTGGCTAATTCAAAAGGCATAATTCGCGTTTGTGCATTTCGACAGAATTGCACTGTGCAGATCGTTTGCTCAAAGAATTATATCAAGAAACAATACTTTAATGATTGTGTTGAGTTATTTTAATTATTATAATCATACGTATTTTAAGCAATACATATTAAAATATTAAATATCATTACTTAAAAATGAATGTCTACTTTTTCCTTAAACATAGTGCTCAGAGTCCTGACATATGCTTGCTGCTTTTCTTCACGAAGGAACAAATATATAAATAAATACATGGCGCTTCATTTTCTAATTATTTTACTGCTAATTCACTTACCTGTAGATAACACAAGCCAAAAACACCAGCCGAATTTAAAGGTGAGCGTGCCGCCCTCGAATGGAATGACTAAATGTTTCCGAGGTAGCAAAAGAGCGTAGATGGCATTAGTGAAGAGCATCAGACCACCTGTTAGTTGCATGGTATAAGCTCCATAACGGGGAACTGTGCACAAAAGAACATTCATGAACATCCAGAGTGCGAATGCTCCCCTAAAAAGAATAATTCATGCGTAATTAGCATAGTTTTCAAGAATGTTTTTGTTAATGTTTCAAAAATGTGAGAACTTAAATAGGTTTAAGAAGAGAAGTAGCAGCGGTTGCTAATTCTAAGGATTTTTTGCTCTCCATCTTAAAACTAATAATAAACTATAATAAATGAATAAACACTATCTATTAACAAGAATATGATTATTAAAATGTCGCTGAATATAAAATAAAATAACAGTGATTTAATACTAACGTATTCTATATTTAAACCAATATACTCAAAGCAAATATGGACGTTTAGTGATTATTTTTGCTCACCAGGGAAACCACATGGATGAGACTGGTCAGATTACTGAAGACCTTAAAAAGATGGCGTAAAGCTTATCTTTTTTCATCTGTGAAATGAAGACCGAAACCTTACTCTAAAACATCAGTCAGACTTTATTTCTGAATGACGATTCTATTACTTAGAAGTCAAACTCTAGATGCATTTCGCAGCAATGCGTATCCGCTTGAACTAATGATATATAATGTTCAGAGCTTGGCATCATGTATGCCAGTTATGGTTGCCACTGTTTTTGGAGATATCTTACATATTCCGTAACGAGCATTAAAAGTATGATCTATCACACTACTTGTAGTACCAAAAATTTTAATTCGCAGTAACTGCTAAATCTATGCTATGATACAGCATATACATTATAAATCAGTTGCTTAAAATATGAAATTTGATTTAAATGATGAATTTATTTAAATTAATTAAAGACGAGTTTTTAGTTAACTGACCGTAGGGCATAAAAGTACTAAATTAACGTTGCTTACCAAGATTACTTTTCAGATGCTTCCGTAAATTCTTGTTACATAATCCTAATTTTTACTTATGATCTCTTCTATTTTTGCACATTTGGTATACTCTACATCTCAGTTGGGGATTTTATCCAAAGAAAGAATAATTTATTTAACATGGTCATTCATTGAAGAAATTTAATTAACAAATAAACTAATAAAGAGGAGCAACTGTTTTAATTCAGCATGTTATATGAACTACCTCCATAACCTGAATATTTAATATGCAGTATTTTGAACTGGACTGAGAGATAAATTAGGTTAGGTGCTAAGCAATTAGCCATTACACAAAAAAGGAACATTCTCTTGTCACGCTTGCGCGATTTATTTTACACCAAACGTAAATGCAAGGGAACGAAACATGAATGAAGTATTTTAGTCAGAATAAAAAAAAGCGTAAATATTGTTTGGATTACCAATACATTTCTAACTTCCTAGTCTTCCCGGCTTGAAAATAAGGCATTTTGTTAACATTCTTGGCAACAACTGTTCATTATTATTTCTAGCTACAGGATTATAATGGAAATTGTATAAATTTACGAATTATCCAGTTCTATTTTTTTTTTCAATAATAAACACAACGTCAGAAATTATTATATATGTCAATTTCATCAATATTCACTAAATGCTTTACGAAATTTATACACACTTCAGCAAAGGAATGTATACAAATATCTTCTTCAGTCAGCTTAAGGAAGTTGACGTTGATAATTGAGTTTTTTTGTCCCAAGATAAGTTGAATTAAATTATCACGTAGTTGACCCGTACAATAATTATTTTAATTGGTCTGCGAGTCAGAATGTTACAAGGTGGCATGCAATTAAAAAATAAATAGTTTCATGTGAAAAAAAAGCAACATTCAACCTGTCTTACAGATTAACAGATATAATCCATAAGACAAAATATATTTTTTTAATGAAAGAGGTTTTGCAATCTGGGTAGTGAGTACATAATATTTTAATTATTATCAAAAGTCAGCGTGGCTTTTAAACCAAGTATTTTGGCGAGTTACTGACTATTATTACAATAATTATTATGACCAAAATCCAGCCTGCTGTAATTGAGGTGCTAGGCTGACTATTATCAAACTGTCGCTTGTATTCGACAGAAGTATTCAACCCGTCGCAGTAAGCCGAATTCGATGCATTAAATCCAATAATAATTAAAAAACTGAAACACTTTGAAAATAGTGAATATTGTCCTAACGTTATCTTCTTCTCCTCATTCTCCAAGACACCTTTACAGGTCGCATCGTTCAAAGATTTCGCACACTTTGAAATTTAGTTGAAATTAGTAATTCTCAGGGAAGCATATCTTGTGCTTGATCTAATAAGGATTTAAATTCGATCGGACTAAACTGAAGGGCTAGGTTATGAGAGAGAGAGAGAGAGAGAGAGATCTCATATGTCACATACACCTTTACAGATTACATTGTGCGACTGATTCTAACCTAATTTTGAAAATATAGGTGTTTGTAATATTGTTTATGTTAGAAACACCCACTCTGTGAAATCCAAGCTAATTGGATTAAAATAAAGGGAGAAAGTACTGTTTTTTTCTCTGCAAATATTCTTCAAGTTGAATTGTTTAACAGTTTTCCACTCAGTGTTGAATATATTTGTTGCTTCTAAGGTTCCCTGACAATTTCCACACTGGTGAATCAAAGATGGAATGGGTTTTGAAGAGGCGGAAGAGTGAACTAAAATGCCGCGACACCACTAGAGATCGCATCGTTTAACTTTTTCGGAAATTTATTCTGGACTCTTTAAATTTCATCTCAAAACTGTAGTGCTAGATCCTTAAAAACTTAAAAGAAGTAGAAGGATAGCTACAGTTTCAAAGCTGTTAGCTGACATTATTGTTTTAATGTTGAGTATGTAAAGTCTCAAAAATTGTAGCAATACCATAACATCACTAAGAACAGTATCACTGGTTATTAATGTTAGTCAAGTAGCCGCTTCTAAATTGCAGTTAATTTCCTCATTAATTGGTCCACATTTTTACATATGAGATTTTTATTCGATATTTAATATAAAATTCACATCGGAGAAGTTGTAATGATGGCGGCTATGAAGATAATTAACTTCATTTAGAATTTTCCGGTAATGGCCTTGTGCTTTTTGTTTCAGAAACCACGCTGTCTATAGATAAACAAATATCTCAGATATATCCCCGTGAAACTTTTTAAATTCCGATAATTAATCCCATTAGAATTTGGCCGCTAATGGTAGTTGACATTTTGTTTGTTTGTTTCAAAAATCATAGTCTACAGCAGAGTTTCCCAAATTGTGTGTCACGGAACACGGGTGTTCCGCGGAAAGTGAATAAGTGTTCCGTGAAAAATTATCAAAATTAATATTAATATGAGCCTGGAACGGTTTTAAATGCTGCGACTCTAACCAAGGTGTTCCGTTAAAAATTTCATGATTTGTGAAGTGTTCCGTCGTAGGAAAAATTTGGGAAACGCTGGTCTACAGATTAAAAAAGACCTCAGAAATGTCCAAGAGGAAACTCTTGAACATTTCTGAGTTACTTTTGAAGCATCTTTGCCCTTCTCAAAACCAGTTATTATATGACTAGCAACTAGTCCTTATTTTCGCAGTTCAGCTACAAATTCATCACACCAGCTCCATTTTTTTTTTTCATTAGTACGTACGCCTGTTTTAGGTGAACAGCTTCTTTACTGTTTCTCAAACATAACAGTGCGTTCAAACATAAATTCCTCCCATAAGATAAATGCGTATATAAATGTAATTTCATATAGTGGTGAAAGCGATGTTCACTTTGCACATAATCTGACGAATACTTTTTTATGAAACGTTTCAAGTGCTTTCGGAAGGCATTTCAGTTTGAAAACTGAATTACAAAGAAATTGTTACGAAGTCATCGGATAAATAAAACACCGAAGAGATTCCGAACAAATTTATCATCAAACGAGTTCACAACAGACGAGTCCACATTTAACTGCATCACATGACGCAGGTAAATGTGGCAAAAGTACCAAGGAACGTAGGAAATGCAGCATTAAGCAACCAGAGTCTATAAGAGTGCTTCTATCACTGTAACATGGCAGAAGGCACTAGCAATAAGTCATTACTGCTGAAAAATGTAAATATTTTACCTTAAATTTAAAATGACAAGAGTTGGAACTGCAAGTTCACAGCATACTTCAGTATTCTGATTGTTCATAGAATTCTGCCATTGAATGCTTGTCTATGGAATTCAGTTATCTAGCTACATAGTAGCTAGATAATTGAATCCTCGTGAATCTTCATAAAAGAAGCGCGATTTCATTTGGATGAGTAAATTGTTATCATAAGTGTGGAATATCATCGCTAGTTGCACGAAACTTATTTACTTAAGACGACGTAGTGCCTGGTGTGCATTAGCGACCTAGACTTGTCATTACATAATTTAATGAGATACCAACAATTTCTCGTCATTCTACAACTTAACTAAAAATAGAGCTTCTTGGCATACCCATTTCTTGTGGCATGCTTAAAAAATAATCTCTTTAAAGAATATTGAGCATTGAGGTCACGCAGTAGAGCAGTTATTTGATTCAAATTCTCTGTGTAGTAGATCCATATTGATATGAATATTACAGCTATTCTGTAATATGATTTATTTTCGGTTCCCTTATATGAGGAACGTCATTACCAGGTCACGTTTTAGGGAGTCTTCTTAGACTATTAATTTAAAAATATAAATCCAGTAAAGGATGACTGAAAGCTACTCAGGAAAATCTCGTTTTCATTTTAACGTATTAACCTCAGTGAAAGCTTCGTTCCACTCTGAATGATTTATTGTAGCTGTTGTTCAGATTCATATTGTTATAATAGATGTTTTCTCAATTGGAATTGTTTTTCTTTGCATCTCAGGCCAGAATTCGTTTTATTCCACTCCTCCTTTCCAGCTTCCCACTTAAATTTGTGTTCTGTTCTTCATTGAAACAAATAGTATATCTAAAGCATTGTTTATAATTTCGCCAAATAACCAAGCCTATTAGGCAAGTGTATCATGGCTGTTACTAGTATGCGCTTTCTGGTTCTCTGTTAACTTTGTTTTGAATTCTGTATGATTTAAAAAAACATTAAGTGTTGATAAAACAATTATTTAATGGGAAGGCGCTTAGAGTTAAAGAGACGCGCATCATCCGCATTCAGCCTCCATAGTGAAGTTTATAAAAAAAAAAATAGAAGAAATTCGAAGTCAGTGCTTTCTTTTTTAAGATAAATCCCATTCAACCAGAAAAAACTGCATCTAACGATAGTCTTTAATTCTTATACAGTATTATGGTAATTAAATCAAAGAAATAATTATGAAAATCTCTAGTTTTCTTTTAATGTAAAAATCGTTTTGCCTAGGGGATGAAATCTTCTGTTTTCTATATGGTCGTTTATTTAGGCATCACGAAGTTTGTCAGGATTTTATCTTCTAAGAATAGCGAGGTCCTGTTGCATAAAAATGCCCCATTAGTTTTCAAGATTGTCTGATTATATCCTATTCCTCGCAACTAAATATTTAATTTTTAAAATGCACTGTGCAATTATTACGTATTGCATCTACAGTATATGCTGGTTAGTAATATAAAGCGCATGAGTCGCGTGCTGCAATGGAAAATGACCATGTTAATGTTGCAACCAAATGTAAAATGCAAAGGACAAAGCTTATTAATTAACACGGTAAGTCAGAAGTTTTATTTGTTTTGTTTGTTTGTTTTCGGGATGTAAAATTTCCAAGGTATTTCTCTAGCACATACCAACTATCAATTAGTCTAGTGACATTTACTAGGGCATTTCTTGCTAGATTTTATTTCAGCAAATTAGTTTGGAGCTTACATACAACAGTACTGGAATAAAAAAAGGTGATAAAAATTAAGGTCAGTAACAAATATCACATTCCTTACTTCCACTATGTTGAATTGCTTGTCAGTATAATTTTAATACGTGCTTGCACGGACTTTTAGCACCATTTAACTGTCCTAATAAACAACTGTAACGGTATTTAGGCTAACTCTGACGTATCTGGAATAGGTGTATGGTCGTGGCCACGTGTGTATATCCTGTGCTCATAATATTTCGACACGCCATAAAATTTAGAGGTCGAACAGCTGTGATGGTTTAAATGACAAGTAGTGCTGATTGTGATGTATAACAGATTCGAAGTGATACAGTTTGACAGTCTTTCAGGTATTTTGCTGACTGTCGCGAAGATTAATATTCTGTTATATACTTTTATAACGTATACATAAAATAATCCGAATTCTGTTGGGTAGAAATGCAAGGGGAAAAACATTATGGACTATAACTATTTCCAATAGGGAAATAGGAATTTGATTGTGCCCTAGCTACTGAACATATGATAAAATAGTAACAAACTTATTACATTGCAGCTGCTTCAATTTTTAGGTTGAGAGCCGTAGCCAACAATCAAATATAAACAGTGATTAATTGTCTGTTATGAGGATCTGGAAGTCAACTTGCAATTTATTACATAACGAAGTTTTTCATAACAATCACTGTACTTCTTGACATATGTTCATCTATAGAACCCCGTGTTTTCCAACCGTAGTAACCATATTTATTATAAGGACTGCACCCGCGAAAAAAACACTGGAAATTTATAGTACATTAATATTAGTATTAATTAAAGTAATAAGATTAACTAATTAATATTAATTAAATTAAGTAAAGGACTAATAACCTTGACTGTTGAATCTCTAGCTGGCGGGTGATTCATCAGTCAGTGAGAGAATTGATACTTTCACATAAATTACCAATTAATAAAAAAAAAATAGAAAACAATAAAAGAGATACGTAATTTAAATTTCTCACTTCGCATAAAGCGTAAACAAAATCATAACACGGTTCATGCGAACTCGTTTACGTCTTGTTAAAACAGTGTCACCTTTTACGAGCAATAAAGATTAAAAAAAAATTAATTCGTTTTGTGTAATTTATATGAGCAAAATTATTTTTTAAAAGAGCTACTGTGAAACGACACAAATTCAGGAAGACTTAAACAAATTTCTCCTTTTTAAATGGAATTTTCCATTTTTTTTATATGAAGTTTTTTGAAAGTTGCTCAAGTGTTGAAAAATAGTTTAATTTCATACATTCACATGGAATTATAAAATTGGTAACCATGAAGATATATCAGCTCTCAGGAAGAAATGTTCATCATGAGAGAAATGCTACGCTCTATTGGTAATATCAGTAACTACTACAACTCAGCTGTTCTCAGCTTGGTGACATAGTCAAAATACACTGGAATCCAAAACCTAAGGACTAACACAATATTTTTAAAGATTACAATCGCAAATTCAGACGAATCATCTTATATGGCAATTTGCATAACTGACGATTTCGAGTAGAAAGCGGACATACCTTCAAATTTTGGAATCGCGCGCAAAGGAGTCACGTGGTAGCACTCAACAGGATAAAAGGCAAAAGGCTGCGCTAAGCGAATTGTGTTTGAAGGAATCTCTTTTCGTGAAGGAATAAAGTCGCAAAGTTGGATGTATTGTAATGTCTCAAAGAGATCATCTAAATGATTTCAATCGCAGCAGATTTATTGGTAAGCTTGAAGAAGGCCACAGAATTACTGACATTGTCAGAGTTTGGAATCTCACAGAGTGTTGTATCCAGGATCTGGATAGCGTTTCAAACCAGAAGAATGTGTTCCAGAGATATACTAAGAGGTCGTCCTTGCTCTGCCACGGAGCAAGAAGACAGATTTTGGGTTATAAAAGTAAAACGTAATCGACGCACCACGGCAAGTCAGCTTGCAAGTGTCGGCTCCATTCAAGCACAGGTACGCGGATATATCGACAAACTGTGGCAAGACGTCTGCGACAAGTAGGCCCATTCATCCGAAGGTCTGTAACTTGCGTCCTTTTATACACAGATCATCGTAGAGCACGTTTTCAGTGATGTTGTACCATAAAAATTGGACAAGACACAAATGGGCTAATGTATACTCTTTGCAGATGAGAGTCATTTAAGTCTTTCTGCGATTCTAGACGACACGATGTGGCGTGAAAGTGGTGCTGCTTACCATCGCGAGAATGTTATTGAAAGCGATAGATACGGCGGTGCTGAGGTCATGGTATGGGGAGACATTATGCTTAATGAACGCACCGAGCTACAAGTGCTTGACAAAGGGGCTATGACTGGTGAACGATAGTGCAACGTTCTTCCACGTCATGTTCGATTGTTCGGTGGTGCTGTAGGCAAAGAATTCATTTTAATGGATTACAATGCCATACTGCACCGTATACAAGCAGTGAAGGCATCTGGAGATGGAGAATATTAATCGAATCGAGTGACCAGCACGCTCCCCAGATCTCAATCCTATAGAACACGTTGGGGAGGCGCATTGCTGTTCGAAATTTCCCTCCAGAAAACAAGGCCTTATCTTCGCTCTGAAGGAGTAATGGGCCGGTTTGCCTCAAGAACTTCTGAATCATTTAGTACGATGCTTAGCACATTGTGGGATCTGCATCGCGGTTCGGGGTCCTTACTGAAATCTCTCCGCACAGTTTTCTGTAAGCACTGTACTATAATTCCTTAACTACGTCCTTCCGAAATTTGTAACTTTTGGAAAAAAACGTATTGAAATTTGCAATTTTACAGCACATTTTTATGTAATATAATTTATTACTATGCAGGTAATAAAAATATATCCACATTTGACTGTAGTCATGAAATGTTTTTCATGTACACATAAAATGTAGCTCGTCCTTAGCTTTCGGACACACTGTACCTTTTGAATGAAAATGAATTCATATTAAACGTGCAGTAATTTTTTTTTCGCAATTTCCGTACGCTTCAGCTACCAATTGGCAGGCCAGTTCAAACGGTCTCACCGGCCCACTTCATTGGCCACCATTTGAGAAGCCCTGGTTTAGGGACATTTTTAAGGGATTTTTCAACTGAAGGTGAGTCAGCCAATCACATAAGGTTATGGCTGGATTTGTCCCTTCCGGAACTCTGATTTTTCTTCATGGAAAACAGACAAAGACGCTTGCAATTTGCAGACATTGCAAATATTTAATAGCCATGTTATGGCATGAATTAGGTTTACGAAAAAGACAAGTTACTTGAGTCAGTTGACTTCAAAGGAGGATTTAAGTCTCACAAGTTAATGGAAGATCGGATGGAATTCTACGATACGATAGCAGCCATTAATTAATTAATGGTAAAATTAAATCATTACTGAAATGTCTTTTTTATTAATAGTATTGCATGTGAAGAGATGAATGATGTTGGCCTCTATTCACCGTGGCATTTTTTCCCCTAGTATGATATGTTGTTTTTTCTTTTCTCTGATATTCAATATACTTGCTGTGACCTTTCTTTATCTCCAATAACTTTTTCACTATGGAAATATATATATATTCTATATATATATTCTACTAGGGGGACTACGGCCCCCCCCCGTGTTTCGAACTGGTAGGCCGGTTCTCCTTGAATTCTGATGACTCGAATTTTGAGGACTCTACACTCAGGGTAGCCCCTGAGTTTCAAAAAACGTGACATACAAATGTAACATAAAAAGGCTTATCATTTTATATGTATAGGGTAGATATATCAGGTCACACATGGAATGTCATATCGTGGATACACTTGTGTGCACGATATGACAGTCAATGAAATTGCTTAATCGTATGGCATGTACTCGTTTCACATAATCAAATGAGAGAAACATCCTTTGTGTTAATAAAAACCCAATCAATCCTTAAGACGGCCCAAGTGTGATTTTCTCTGATGGAAACTTCCCGCCTGATTTTCATAAAAAAATAAAAGATTCGATTCCTATCGATAATGTGAGGAATTCTTTATTTGATCTCTTTCGACGAAAGGTGAGTTATCCGGTCTCATACAGAGGTAGGGGATTTTTCCACCTCGAAACTTGGGTTTTTCGTCCCCCAGGACAGGCAAACCGGCCACATGAACACGCATGGATTACAGTCACGAATACCTTCTAGCCATAAGCCGGTCCCTAGCTCGGATAAAATGAGGGGGAGGGGACAATGAGAACTACCCTGTAAAAATCTCACCAAGAACACTTTGTGAGCAATGCCTACAAAGTCACCTTGGGTCGAAAACGACTGAAAGGGACAAACTATCAGCAAACCACTTTGATTTGATTCTGTAAGTGTTCATATGTAACTATTAAAACACAAATGGACTCCACGCTTTTGAAATTATATTTTTTAAATGAAATTGAATTTAAAAAATATCAGGGTGGACCTCATAGATTTTGTAGTTGCAAACCACTTTGATTTGATTCTGTAAATGTAACTATAAAAACACAAATGGACTCCACGCTTTCTAAATTATATATAATTTTACATGCTTTTACTTTGTAGTAAGAACGCATTATTTCATGAAACTTTTTGTGTCAGTTTGGTGTGCGTGCTGGGGCGCAACATGAAATGTATTTTTTATTGTGAGTTGTGATCAGAAAAAGATTAAAAATACTACCATAGCCAATCCTTCATCAACTATGCCAGTGTTCTGCAACTTGAAATTCCTATTATGAAATTCTGATAAAGATTATTTAATCTTCGATCGATTATTTTAATACGAATTTTTATGTTGAATGTTATACTTTATAAAGGTACCTGAGGCAAATAAGGCCCAGCGTCTAATAAAGTCCGTTTAAAAAAAAAAAATCACATTTACGGTAAGTTGCGCTGGTTTGGTTTCTTACACACAGAGGACGCAATAAGCAATGACAAATCAGTGGCGCCGTATTGTCTACCGACTGTATGTCAGGTTGACCTAGACCTTTGTGGAAGTGATTGTGTCTTCCCGTTTAATAATATTACGCCGCAATAATTTGTAAGTTTTAATTAAAAATATTGTTCTTTTCGCATTATTTTTATATTTAACTTGTTCTTTCAATATTCAGTTTTATGATAAAAAATGTTTTAATTGATTTGAATTCATATTTTATGTGAAAATAGATGTGATCTAATCTAGTTCTCGGCGGTTAATAAGGCCCAGTAAATTTGTTGATGGGCCTTATTAAACTTCTGGGTTGAATGTTAGCAGGCGCCCAATTATTTATGACTCCGATTCTTCTAACACCGAGCCCAAGTCTTATGTCTCTCAGCCAAGACATCAACATCGTCGGTTTCGACTCTACTTCTCAACATCTTCGGATTCCGACAATGAAACTATTGAGCCAGTATCAAGATGGGAACAAACAGCAGAAGAGGCCGCATCAATAACAGTACATGTAAGAATATGTCCTAATCCTCCATCTTGTGATTCAAATAACTCCGATGATGATATTCCATTGGCAAATCTAAAAACAAAGAACTCTTTGAAGTCATCGTTTCAGGAGTTAATGCCAACGCCAAATTATGCAGTTGTAAAGGCAACACCACGAAGAAAAGCGTTAAATTATAAGGGCCAGAGGGTGACCAAAGATCTTTTCAAAGAAAGGGATAGTAAGAAAGAGAAGGCTGCCACTTAAAAACAGGAAGAACCAAAAAAAAAAAAATAAAGGAACAAACAGTGTCAAAAGAGGGA
Organism: Typopeltis vanoorti; assembly: GCF_054136105.1. Classification (NCBI taxonomy): domain Eukaryota; kingdom Metazoa; phylum Arthropoda; class Arachnida; order Uropygi; family Thelyphonidae; genus Typopeltis; species Typopeltis vanoorti. The sequence continues at coordinate 83,765,250 of NC_143570.1, forward strand.
TGGTATTGCCATGGATGCAGAGAAGAAAAGGTCGCTGATATGAGGCAATGCACACGGTGTCTTAAATGGTACCATGAAGAGTGTGTTGGTCTCACCAAAGAAGAATGTGGCGTATTTGTATGCCCTTATGACTGTTCTTAAGCTAATAATTATGATTAAAATTAATAATAATTATATTCTTTTTTAAATATTTAATTTTGTTCAAGGGCTTTATTAAACTACTATGGTTTAATAAGGCCCACTCAAAGTTTTTTAAAGACTTGGTTAAAATATAAATTACTGCAAGAATTGTTCTTATTTGTGTTTTTTTAATTAGTGATAATACAAACTTTAATATGAACACTGTTGTTTCAATTAATCTAAACAATTGTCTAACTTATTAAAATTTTAAATAAGGTGGGCCTTATTTGCCTCAGGTACCTTTATATCGTTCTCTGCTGTAAAATTTTAAATTCTTCGAAATTTTTTTAAAGATGATTCAAGTGTTTCTAGAAGGCTTTCTTATTGTTGAATAATATCATGACATCGTTGATTTAACATCGATATGTATACACCAGTGGCGTCGCGTGCCCATTTAGGTTGGGTGTGCTGTCGTGTGGCTTATGCAATCCGCGCTACAAAATTCACGTCAATTTGACTATATGTTTGCATTTTTATTGATGTATGAGAGTTTTAAAAGTGTATAGCGTATCAACGCTCATCTTAATTGGTCCAATGCAATTAATTGTACAATAACTTTGAATACTTTAATTTATCAATTCATTTTAAATATGGAAAGCATAAAGGTCAAATTAACAACAGCTATGCTTCACGCGCGTCGTTTATGTGAGATACATAAAGGGTTTACGCTTCGTGGTGAGATTAGATTATTATTTTCAAATTCTAAAGTGAGACACGCATAATTTGAATTTTGATATGATTTTTAAATACAGCCATGTAATGCGCACAGAAATCGGAAAAAAAAAGTAATCACTTTGGAAATTACTTTTCCGGATTACAAAGAAACGTTGAATTAACTCGTTTTACTTACTTCTTATACATAGGTTCCAACCACATTCGACATTGAACGTTGTCATGAGTTGCTGCTTTTATTTTCTGAGTTTCCTCTGTTTTACGTGTGTGAAGTGTGAACAGACGTGTTTATGACACTGACATAGACAAGTTTTTAATATCTATTTAGAATTTCTATAAATAATTTATAACTTTTTTTCCCATATTTACATTCGACTAGAGCTTTCCCGAATTGTAATCATACAATTCGGATAAGTTCTAGCAGAAAACGGAACACAGTACATCGTCAATATGTTTCCCATTGTAAATATGGACAAAAAAGTTATAAATTATTTATAGAAATTATAAATAGATATTAAAAACTTGTCTATGTCAGTGTCATAAACATGTCAGTTCACACTTCACACATGTAAAACAGAGGAAACTCAGAAAATAAAAACAGCAACTCATGACAACGTTCAATTGGATTGCTTCACACAATAAGCAGTCGCAGCCCCTAACAACTTTTGGATGCTATTGTCTAAGCGCACATCCTGCCTCGCCTTCTGAGCCGTTTAAAAAACTGGAACGCTAAGAATTTGTCACTCTGTGCCATCTGCACTTCTATTTAAAGGGCTCAAAGGTGTCTGTATTTGTGATTGCACACCCGGTTTATTAACGCGAATGTGGTACAATGTTTACCTCGCAAAGTGTCCTCTTAATTAAGCATTAGTATATTGTGTTTAATTTTAAGAATCATTCGAAACAGGAAACAATTAGGGGAGATCTTTAACAGGATTAAATACAAAAACATAATATCGATTATATTGCTATTTCGTGATGCACGACAGTAGCGTACATCACAAGAATGAATTTTGTGATGTATGAATTTAGTAGCGTTTCTCAAAGTGTGGCCTGCAGCCCACTAAGGGAGCGCAAATTTTCTTTTATATATTTATCTTAGTTTGTAAATTTTCAGATACAATTTAGAATATATTAAATTCCCCATTAAATAAAAGTTCGTTTACATAATTAGCTTAATTTCAATATAATAATATGCATAATATTTTGCCACATGCCATATATCTCAATACTCAAGTCTATAATAGTACATAATCAGGTACTGTTCGCCACGATACGCGGTGATAGAGTGACTGATTAGAATAGAATAAGACACATCCCCCCCCCCCCCCTTGAGTAAAACAGTGGAAATCCAACAGAATAAGAAAAAAAAAATGCGTAAGATGACTGTGAATGTACGGAGTCTAGCAAGATCAACTTTCGTTTCTGCATACAAACCTACTGCCAGTACTTAATTTCGTGCAGTTTATTTCTGATGACTGCTGCTAATGATTTAATTTTATGAACTTTTTTATGTGACTCCCATCTACGAAACGCAGTAAACCTATAGTACATTTAGTACCATGAATGAGTTAAGAGATTTTTTTATTTTATTTTATTTTTTACATAACCGGCAACCCTACTCTAGAGATCAAACATGAAGTTTTACAAACACTCTTCTGGTCTCCTGTTATCAGGGTGGTTGGCTGAGATCGGGCGGAGAAATTCATGTCTATTCGCAAATATCCATGCTGACTATGGAATTTGATACAGATACAGAATCAAATTTAATATCAGGTGCTGTCATGTGGATATTCGATCAGTAAGAAACTAGTCGATTATCGAACGAATATACAAAACTCAAGTAAACAAAGGTGAGACCAACTTGGCAGTAGAATTGCTGCTGTTTCTACTTCCTGTCAATCTAGTCTCACCGTCGATTTTTTTTTATTCGGTCGATAAGTATGATAAGTATTCATCTCTCTCTCTCTCTCCTTCCCACCCCCTCCCTCCTTCACGGGGAAAAGGAATAATGTTCATGGCAGTACGACGGTTAATATTGCAACAGTTGTATGTTCATGCTTCACGCTATAAATACTAATTCTTCATAACATATGTTACGTTAAGAACATGAATTATATATTTACTCAACTTAGTTATTGCATAGAGCTTTGCCATTCAGTTAATAAGTTTAATGATGAATAAACAAGAACATGGATGTTTCTGAAAGACCGCATTTAATGCTTCGTTTCTTAAATTTAAATTTTTTTGTTGTTGCTGTTTTGAAGCAGTGCATATTGACCTATTCAAAAATTTGCTACTTACCATAGAAGCATATGGGAATAGTAGCCTGCTAAGCGGTAGCGTCTACCCCAGCAAAATCCTTCCAATTCCTGACTTAGGTACTCGGCAATAGTTAGAATAGGGAAAGGAAGTCCTTTGATTAGAGCGTGGCGATATTCTTGTTTGATTTCGGTAGCTACAGAAACAAATAAACATTAATCTCATGTCTGGTTAAATTGTCAACAAAATTCATAGTATGTTTTATATATATATATATATATATATATATATATATATATATATATATATATATATATATATATATATATATATAATTCAGAGATTTCACCTGCATTTCAAAAGTTCGAAAAATCGCATCTGTCAGCAGTTCCGAAAATGATAATTTTTTATTTAACATACCCGATAATTAGAGATATCAGAAAACAAACAGAAAAAAAAACTTTATCTATTTTGTCGAATTAATGCACACTTGCTAATGTATTGCTTATTTTTCTTTTTGCTCATTCCTCGACAGACTCATTTGCAGTAATAACTGTTACTAACTTAATTTATTATTATTAATTGGGCGTATATCTCCATGAAGACAACAGTCAATCGCGGGAAGCTCGCACACTACTGTTCACACGATAGCTAACAAACCTCTCTTGTTAAGCTCATTCACTGATACCACAACTACCTTCAGCAATGTCAACTTAACTAAATAATTTGAAAAGCAAAATTACTGCATTTTTCCAAATTAGTGTTGTTTTTTCTTTGCTTTGAAACTGAATAGCTGAAAAATGAAATGTTGCTATGCTATAAAATTTTACGTAAATAATTGCTGGATATTAGATGTATAACGCATTTTAATGTGCAGGCGTATTAGTTAAACGAGAAAGAAACATCACAGTTATTTTCTCTTTATCATTCACTTCCGCTCAAGGAAAACACTTCTTGTTAAACGTAGTATCGCAAAAATCATTACGACAGGCCCCCTAGACTCCTGTATCATTATAGACACATGCACACCTTGCCCATCTGTCTTAATCGAAAATGAAACTAAAATAAGCGTAAGATTTGGTAAAATGTCGTTTTTATATGTATAAAAAATATTCTTTGTCACAGCTTCCATACTAAGAGCGGTTGATTTGTTCATCTAAGCATCTAAAATAAAAGAGTGTTCCGAATATGGTTACTGTGACGTCAAGAGGTGTCACGCTGGTTCTGAAGCAGTCTCTCTGAGTCAGCCCATGAACACTTTGTATGCTACCTCTTTTTATGACAAACCCGTTAAAATACCAGTCTGTAAGCACGCTGCTCCTTCCTACTAGTTAATCATAAAATGTACGTTCCACCAAATCACGGACAAACGTCATGGCAAAGACCTTGAGCATATTGTACGATAGTATAATTGAATTCCCCCCCCCCACTTATTAACGAAAGCTTAGCGAAGTGCAACTAGTTATGCAGAAAGTCCTGTCTACAATTTTATTTTAAAAAAAAAACGCCACCTTAATTTCCACTTTAATAATCTATTTGGATTTTTATGGTAAGACTGAAAAATTTAAGATTTTTATTGGAAATTTTTTTCCTTAAGCTTACTCACCTCTTCCAACCAACAGCTTTACTAGACCACCACATGTAATTAGATAATAAAAATATTTGACTACATCAACTTCGGTTAATACTACCAAAATACAACGGATTTTAGTAATAAATATCCTATCCCGTCTTACTTTTACAAATATCACCATTTTTTGTTGCAAAAATTCAAAAGAAGATAATGAAAGATACAAATAGAAAAAAATAATAATAGGTTGATATTATTCTATGACAAGTTGCTTCAACTAATCCCACTGTTTAGTGTACTTAATCATATTTGACGTATTCATTTCGCAGTGAAATTTAAATTTTAAATGCCAATCTTGACATTTTCTCAAATGTCCTATATCTTGGGAGAGATCAGAGTGAAATAACAGTCCCTAACAAAGAAGAAGCATTCATTAAACTTCAGTGATTGCAAGTTTGTTCTGTATAAAAGCAATTACTCTAAATACCGTGTGCAATGCATTGTACGTTAATCAAGAATAGGCTGCTACTTCTCACAGCGTTGTTGATGTCATGAATTTATAGAAATTCGCTATACAAGTTCAAAAATTAAATTTGTAAAAATAAATAAAACTAATCTAAAAAGATAAGTAAAGTTTTTACTTTTAACTAATAAATGCCAGAATTATAAAAATTTCTGTAGTAACTTCCTTGCCTTCAGAAATAAGTTTAAAAACAAATCAGTGATAATTACTTCTCTAGAAGGACATATTACACTAAGAAACCCCAACAAAGGCGCTCAACTTCCACCATAATTGGCGAATTCTGTGAATGTTTAATCAACAGTCCTACTGATATTCCTACATTAATCCATGGATCGGCAAACGGCGACCCAAACGTGCATTTTTGGCGGCCCGTAAAAGGTTGACGATATTTACTGCATGTGGCCTATACAGGGTGTTTCAAAAAGAATGAACCGATTTCAAATAATTATATTTAATAATGAATGTGGTATTACAAAATAAATACCACATGTGGCAGTTACACAATAAATTACCAAGTATGAAGTAAGGCCTAAAGCTTCACTCACCACAATTACAAATACTTAGTGTACCCTCCACCTGCTGCACGGACAACATCAAGCCGATAGCTGAATTCATCCCAAATGCGTCTGAGAGTGTCTTCTGTCACAGTATCTACTGCAGCCGTGATTCTGGTTCTGAGTTCATCCAAGTCACCGGGTAATGGAAGAACATAAACACAGTCTTTTACGTATCACCATAAAAAGAAGTCACAAGGTGTGATGTCTGGAGATCTTGGAGGCCAAGAGTGTAGTGCCAAGTCGTGGGGTCCCGTGTGTCCAATCCAACGCTGAGGCAATGTTTCGTTTAGAAACCGACGAACTTGGAGGTTCCAATGTGGCGGCTCCGCCTTGCTGAAAAATGTAATCTTCAGATTCTTCATTCAGCTGTGTAAGTAGCCAGTCTTGCAGCATTTCAAGATGGGAGTTTCCGGTAACAGTGTTTTCCTCAAAAAAGAAAAGGGCCATAAACCTTTCTAACAGAAACCGCGCAAAAAACATTAAGTTTTGGTGAATCACGTTCATGTTGTACAATTTCGTGTGGATTCTCAAGTCCCCATATGCAAACATTGTGGCGCGAAACTTTACCGCTTAGATGAAAGGTTGCTTCATCACTAAAAATCAAACTTTGTAGGAAGGTGTTGTCCTCCATGTCCTCTAACAGATTAGCATAAAAATCTGTTCAAGAAATAAACTGGGCTAATGCTGTTCACATGGTACAAGTCGCATTCATTTGTGGTTCGTGGTTGCAGAGATATACAATTTTCAAATCGGGACATTTTCTTTTTGAAACACCCTGTATTATAAATAATACATTTTATAATATGAATAATAAATTAAAAATTATTTTATACCTATACTTCGTGATATCGCCGTGCAAGTTGGAGATTTTGGCGCATTTTTGCAGTCGCGTTCCCTGGTCTGTCTTTTAATCTTCTTCTTCTTCTACGCGTTATTCCCGCTTCCTATGCAGGGTCCGCGTGTTACTTTTAGATGCGACTTCTTGTTAGTACTACTCCCAACCGACCCGTCGCCTGGTCTGCCGCTGGGGGGGGATATATTTTTGACTGTAGAGGCGTATGTTCACGGGGCCGGTTTGCCTGTTTGCGGGATGAAAAACGCCAGATAAACTGGCGGAAAAAACCCTACTGACCGCGCCCAAGACCGGCTAACTTGGCTATGCCTGAGGAAGATCCTCAAATTCCTCACGTCTACAACGGGAATCGAACCTGGGACACTCCTTCCCCAGTCATATGGTTGCGAAGCGCAAAGCCACTAGGCTAACCGCGCGGTCCCTGGTCTGTCTTTTAATATGATTCAATAATTCAATAACATCAACTATTATTTTCAGAGGATATAATATATATTTGTTAAAAATAATTTCAAAAATGGGTTCAAGAATACAAACTGCAGGTGAAGGAAGGAGGTCTAATGATGAATGGAACAGCAAGTACTTCTTTATTGAAAATGGGGATAAGCCCCTTTGTCTTATTTGTCATAAAAGTGTTGCTGTTATGAAAGAACATAATATCAGACGCCATTACGAGATGAACATGAAAGTCAGTAAAAGGATTTGAACTGTGCACTTACAAAAAATCAAATCAATAAATTAGAATAGAATATTTCTTTACTTTAATAATATTTCTGTGTTTTTAAGATTGATATAATAAAAACTGATAACGTCAGCATTTTTTCACTCACTATTTTCTCTTATTTAAACGCTTGCGGCCCGATTATTAAAAATAAAAGTTGAATGTGGCCCGCGAGTCTGAAAAGGTTGCCGGCCCCTGCATTAATCCATAGAAATGCCTTTAATTTTCGTTTCGAGATTCCTCATTGGCTCGCAGATCTTACAGTATTGGACTCATTTGTTTGTCTAGTTTAGTGTTTTCCGATCAGTGGTCCGCGGACTCCGGGTCCGCGAGTAATTCAAATGGGCTCCGTGGGATAGTTTATTTTCATTAAACTTTATCTTATCATGTTGCTCACACCTGTTGTTCACACCTGGTCTAATTGATATGTTCATATTCTTCCGAATATCTCCATTTATAACAGTATTGCATTGTCATAAATGACACATTTAGTGTTGTAAAATTGTAATTTATTACTTCATCTTTATGATATGTAAAATATAAAAAATTTCCATTTTGGATTTCATGGGGGCCGCGGTGAATTAACATTCGCTACAGGGGGTCCGCGACATCAAAAAGGTTCGGAAACACTGCAGTAGTTCAACTGGCGAGACGTGATACCATCTCTACAAAAATGAGTTCTGGAAATCACCTCACGTATGTTTCCATTTTTTTTTAGTTGGGATTATTAATAACTTTTTCTGATAAATAGTATAAAATCCCTGTAGTTCGTGAATCTGACGAGTTTACCCTCCATTTCTTAACATTATTAAAATCTGGTTCCAAGTGGGTACTGTATCATGGATGTTTGCGATTGCTTTAGGCGGGAGATGAATTTCATTGCCGGCGTGAGGCCACCGCCAAGCTTATTTGGAGGTCTGAATTTGCTTGAAAAAAGTTCCACGATTGTTTTCCCGAGTAAGATTTCCGGATTATCTAAAATTAAATAAAAATAAAAATATATCCCATCCCGTCTTTCCTTTCATATGTTTTACAGAAACATGTTTATTTTATGTAGAAAGTTAGTTACTAGTCCAATTAACCCATTGCTGGAATACACATCATATATATGTATGTCATTAGCCTTTATAGCTGCTTTTGTTATCTCTCTCTCTCTCTCTCTGCAGGTCATCAATCAATTAATACCTATATGGTTGTTCTAATAGTTCTAGTATAGAATCCTAAAATGCAGCACGCACACATAATTATCAGCTATAAATATTTTAAAATTGTACTACTGTAATATCCGGTGAGTTGAACTTGATACAAAGATTATAGTGTTATTTTTCGCGTTTTGTTAAATTGATCTGAATGCACAGCATTATACTTACAATTAGAATGCAGTTTAGCGTTTAGTAGCAGTTAAACACGAAAAATCTTATTGATAATGTCATTGAACCAGATCGTGATCACATTCTGGCGGCGTAATACCCGAAGCAAACTTTAATGAATCATCTAAATGGATACTACATGATTTGAAGAGATAACAGAGGAATGTGATGTTGCATGTGTATCTCATTTCATTTATAGTCGGCATTCTCGCCAGTCTAAAGGTTCGAATTGGAAAAAATAAAAATAAATAAATCCCGCAAGCTAGTAAAATATTTTCTACCGGATCTCCAACCTGAAAATGAAAAAAGATTCTTTCTGTGTGTGTGTGTGTGTGTGTGTGTGTGTGTGTGTGTGTGTGTGTGTGTGTGTGTGTGTGTGTCATTAATATATACTGCACACTGCATTAGTGAGTTTGCTGTCAAACTAATTAACTGTTGTTAATATTGTTAATAACTATTATTACTTCACATCTTCAACTAACTGAACATATTAATCCTAGAAGGAGCCAAGAAAATAAAATTTTCTAGGTTCCTTTGCCATATACATCTGTTTTTTTCCTACTTTCATGAAATATTGAAAAAATAATATGAAGTGCATTAATAGTAATATAGTAGTCTCAATTAATGGACATTCCGGTTTAAATCTACAACGAGGAACCAAAATGTTAATTTAAAAAAAAAAAACTTCATAAAATATCAAATAAGTTGAGAATGTGTTTAAAATTTCATAAAAAAAACAATGAAACTGTGAATGAGCATGAAACTGCGTTATTATAAACCAGATTTTAAACCGTTAGAGCGTTATATTTATTTTTGAAATAATAATTCAATAACTTTGAAACAACTACAGCAGCAAGACTATGTGAATATCTATGTACAAAAGGTCACGAGGTTAAGTCTTGTGCTGCAGCACAAGATGAGTGGTAATAACTAGTTGCATGAAGAGTACAAAGAGCAGGCGAGGAAAATGACTTGCTTGGTAAAGATAGCAAAAGTACGGTATGAGCAGCAGTTAGCTAATGAGGCTAAACAAATTCTAGACGTTTTTTCTCTATGGCAGTCGAAGAAAGAATGATTATGAAAGGATTCTGTTGGTTGGTGAACCATCTAAATGGATACTACATGATTTGAAAAGATAACAGAGGAATATCATGTTGCATGTAGAAACATGATAGAATGATAACCACTGTAGAAGATATACTTGAGGAATTTAATGAGCAGTTCATAAAGGTATTCCATCATCGCGAATGTAACAATTATGTCGTCATGTAGAAGTTGATTGGAGTGGGAAGGAAGGAGAAGGCACTGATTGTGAGTGAGCAGGGGGTATATTAGGAATTGAGTAAACGATGTTAATAAGACTGTAGGGTTTGTTGACACATCAACACCTGTTTTGAGGGAAGGGAATGTTCCATGTGAGTTAAAAACATAAAACTTTGGCATATCTTTTGAACATGAGTCTTGCATCGGGACAAGCTCCAAGGTAATTGGCTCAATTCATGTTAAAAAGGTAAGGCTTCAAATTATAGACTGTGTGTGTGTGTGTGTGTGTGTGTGTGTGTGTGTGTGTGTGTGTGTGTGTGTGTGTGTGTGTGTGTGTGTGTGTGTGTGTGTGTGTGTGTGTGTGTGCGCGCGCGCCTAGAGTTGCTGTTAAAGTGTTGGAGAGGTTAGTCGGAACCAAGATTCAGAATTGGGTTGACAACAACAACATTCTCTTTGATGTTCAGCATGGTGTGCCCCAAAGGTCTATTTCTGTGGCCTTTGCCATATAACTTATATGCTAATAATATTTGAAGGATGATATGCAGTTGTTTGCAGATGATGGTGATGATGCAAAGTTAGGGAGAACTACACGGAACAGAACAGATGTTATGGCGAATGGATAAGTAAGTGGGTTATCAGTTCAATATTACAAAGGGTAAGGTTTTAAAATTTAGGAAGCAAAGATGGGATGCAGAGTATACAATGGGTGGGAAAATCTTAGAGACTGAGGACCTGGGAGTGACTGTGGATAATGACTTAAAATATCACGGACGCTTTGCTAAAATTGTCAGGACAGCACAGTGGATTGTTTCAATGATGTGAAGGACACTGACATGTGAAGTAAGGATTATGATTCCAGGATTAGAAGGTTTGATCAGGCCAAATATTGATTACTCTGCACAGATTTAGTTACTTGGTTTTCAAAAAGGATAAAAAGATATTGGAAAAGAACCAGAGCCGATTGATTGAGGTGGATTCTGGCCTCTGGAAAGTTGAGTCTGAAAACAGACTAAGGACATGCAATTTGCAGAGATTGTTAGATAGGAGGAGGAGAGAATTTTTTTTATGTGACTGCCACTTATGAAAGATTTATTTGTAAACGTATAACACATTCGGCGGGCTAAGAATATTTTGGCTATTTCTTTTAATTTCATGTATTTTTTATATTTTTACTTAGTCCGGAATTCCTTCTCTAGAAACCAGCCCAGGAACTTTTTGTCAAGCTACTTCAGACCTCAAAGGAGTTGGGATGTACTCTCACACTGAGTGATGAAATTCGTCTTCTATCTAACAGTCACAAATAACCATACCTGCAGCGGGATTCAAACTCACAGCCTGTCGGTTGAAGAGCGGATATGCTGACCATTCAGCCAACCAGGCTGGGTAATGAGTGAGACATAAGTTTCTAAGAGATTATTACCAGATTAATGTGGAAGAAGTTTTATATAGAATGGAGGAAGACATAGAAAAAACAAGAAGTCATCACTGGAAGTTGTTTGAGGAAGGTGTTAGCAAGGAGATGAGGATCAGTTTTTTTTTCTTGGAGAGAGAGTTGTATGAATGATTGGAATTCATTGCTTAAGAGTGTGGCAAGTGCGGAGAGGGTGAATATATTTAAACAGCGGTGTGATAAACTGTGTGTGAAAGTAGGACTTCGCGCGATGAGTCTTTACTCTGTAGAGCTGATAATAATAATATTTCCTGTTGCTTATGCCATGCGTACTGTCTTGCATGAATTTCGTTCTTGTATAGTAATTGAAAACTTTAATTCAGCAAGCAAAAACAGCACTAAGTGCAGTTTAGGAAGCTGTATCACTCGTGGGGACTTTTATCCACAATTGCAGAAACTGCAATTGTGGATAAAATTCCTCCAATATTGGCAGTAATTCTTCCTGACTTATAAACACCATTTACTTTAAAAACAAACTGTTTATAAAAGATAAATTACTTTATAGATAAATAATTAATTATTAATTATATTTCCTTCAATGATAGTGTGTGGTAAGATTAGCCGATTGCTTGTTCAAAGTATAATATGAATTATTTAAAAAATAAGTTCTACTAATAACCTTAACTAGATCTAAGGGCTGATTCTTTAGCAAGTGTATCATCTGCAAAGGAGGTGGGGGGCCACTTTGGGGCATTCAGAACAGACCTCTTATGCCTCAAAGAGTATAAACTGCAGCATTAGCAGGAACCGTTCACCTCGCTATCAAACTGCACTCTGTATTATTTCGTTCATCACACACTCCGTTGTGCTATAGTTTTACAATTCATGTGTGGGACTGATATGTATTAGGCATTTATTGCGAAGACGCGCCCTATTATAAAGTATATGAAACTAAATAGCACTCAGCACTGTTTGAAGCATAACAACATTATTTGGGATATTTTGCCACGAAGTAGCAAGTTTTAATCGCAATTAACTTGTGATTTTTTTTTCAGTTTATTTGTTGAGGTTAAAAAAAGAGAATGACGTTTCCAACTGATGATACTACAAATATCTGTTACCGACTAGAACAAGATGTATCACGTTATGAATCATTATGAAAAAGAAAAAAAAAAGGAAAGTAAAATAAGGAAAATGCGAGCGCGCACACACACACGAAAAGCATACTTCTAGAAAAAGAAAACACACCAATCTTAATTGTAATGAGTGCAGAATTGAAGCAGGAAGATCAAAGTAAACATTTGCACTCAGTGACGACATCTTTTGAAGATAACTGTCAAATTTGGAATCACTCAAGGACTCTACAAAAGGAGCTTGTAGCAAAGTCAGAAGAATGACAGATTTCAAAAAACTCGGATTATATCCCGTCTTGGATACACGGTACAATTATAAGGCATTTTTATCTGAAATGCAGTTAAACAGTGACTAGCGTATCTTTCATTTGCAAAACTGACATTCACTCAACCTAAAAACGAGCGTAGTAACAGCATCCCATCGAACCAACCAATGGAGTT